>NC_051307.1:147813453-148116484 GCF_015220235.1 Choloepus didactylus | reverse complement strand
TTTCAGAACTTGCTCCTTCTCTTCTGTGTTTGACAGTGTGATCAGTATATGTCTTGGAGTGGGTTTATTTGGATTTATTCTATTTGGATTTCGCTGAGCATTTATGATTTGTGTATTTATGTTGTTTAGAAGATTTGGGAAGTTTTCCCAACAATTTCTTTGAATACTCTTCCTAGACCTTTACCCTTTTCTTCCCCTTCTGGGACACCAATGAGTCTTATATTTGGACGTTTCATATTATCTATCATATCCCTGAGGTCCATTTCGATTTTTTCAATTTTTTCCCCATTCTTTCTTTTATGCTTTCATTTTCCATTCTGTCATCTTCCAGGTCACTGATTCGTTGTTCAACTTCCTCTAGTCTTGTACTATGAGTGTCCAGAATCTTTTTAATTTGGTCAACAGTTTCTTTAATTTCCATAAGATCATCCATTTTTTTATTTAGTCTTGCAATGTCTTCTTTATGCTCTTCTAGAGTCTTCTTGATTTCCTTCATATCCCGTACTATGGTCTCATTGTTCATCTTTAGTTCTTTGAGTAGCTGCTCTAGGTGCTGTGTCTCTTCTGGTCTTTTGATTTGGGTGCTTGGGCTTGGGTTATCCATATTGTCTGGTTTTTTCATATGCTTTATAATTTTCTGTTGTTTTTGGCCTCGTGTCATTTGCTGAACTTGATAGGGTTCTTTTAGGGTTTGTAGACCTATTGAAGTCCTTATCTCTAATTTATCAGATCTACAGCTTCGTGGAGTAAACTTTCTCTAACTAACCAGCAGGTGGCGTCCACGAGCCACCTGTTCTCCACAAGCCAGTTCTCCCCTGCTTAGCCTTTTTGGTGAGTGGGGGAGTGAGTCTTGTGGGGCCCAATTGGTGTACCAAGCTTGCGTGTGTAGTTGGTGTTGCCTGCCCTGTATGTGGGGCGTGTTTCTGGGCAGTCGGGGAGGGGGGGTGGCCCTAACAATCAAATCTCCCTGGTGATCCTAGAGTTTTAAAGCTGCTGCAATAGTCTAATCCTTCAGTTCAGTCCTGCCACAGTTTGTCTCTGCCACTGACCCACAAGTCCTTGGTATTGGCGTATGGCTCCTGAGACTTGCAAGTGGGCCCCTCTTCCAGGCTGTGCACCCCGGGTCCTCTGTTGAGGGATGACTGTGCTATGTCACAGGTGAGTGCCGTCCCCTAAGGGCAGTTCTGGGCTGCTGGGCTGTCTAGGGAGGCTCCCAGTCTGCTGAAATGATGGCTGAATGGGGCTTTGTTAATTCACACTGCTCCACCTTCCCAACTCTGGGACAATCAGCTGAGGTTGCAGGGAAGGCTAATGTCCACGCCCAGTTTTGTGGTGTGTGCCTGTTATTTGAAGCCCTTCCGTCACACTGGGTTGTCTGGGGCAGCTCTGGGCTATGGGGCTGGCGATGGGCAGGAGTGTTTCCTGTCCACCACGATGGTGGCTGTGAGCGGACACCCCCCTTTTCTTGGGAAGTTGTGGTGTTTAGTGAATTTTCTCAGCCACTGAATTATTGCCTTTTGTCTCAGAGCTCTCTTAGTTCTGCTCTTGACTTGACGTGCCCAAATTGAAAGTCTTTGAAGCTTTCTGTATTGGGCTTCTTAGAGTAATTGTTTTAGAAAAAGAAAAAAGGATTAAAAAAAAAAAAAAAAAAAAGGGTCCTCCTCAGAGATCTAATGGGTTATTGAAATGCTAAGAGACAAAGCAACCAGGGCCATTAAGGAAAGGTCCACAGGGCAGAGAGATCGGCTTTTCTTCGGGATTTGCATATGCGCCTTAGGGCCTGAGCTCCGCCCTTCCCCTTTCTGTGTTCACCAGAACTCTAAAAATCCTCTGCTTTTATTTTGGAGTTTTTCGTGTTGTTTTTTTTTTTTCTATGCCTGTCTCCTCTCTGCTTTGCTGGCTGCTCACAGATTCTCTGGTGTCTGGTCTCTGTCTATCTATGGTTGGAGTCTGGATCAGTAGAATGAGTTTCCGATAAGAGCAGCCACTGCAGTTCTCCCTTCTCCTTCCCGGAGCTGACAGCCCCTCCTCCCACGGGACTGAGCCTGGCAGGGAGGGGCGCGGGTCCCCTGGCCGCAAAAACTTACAGATTTCGCTGATCTCAGCAGTTCGACATTTTCATGAGTGTTGTATGAAGTATGCCCAAAGACAGATTGCTCTGTGGTGTCCAGTCCACGCAGTTCCTGGCTTTCTACCTACTTTCCTGGAGGGGTAACTAAAACATACAGCTCACCAGTCTTCCATCTTGCCCCGCCTCCTCCATGTGCTCTTGAGAAGAATGTATATCCTGCTTTTTCGGGGTTCAATGTTGTGTATATATCTGGTTCATTTATCATATTATTCAAGTTCTCTGTTTCCATAGTGATCTTCTGTTTAGATGCTCTATCTTTTGATGAGAGTGGTAGATTGAAGTCTCCAACTATTACTGTAGAAGTGTCTATTTCTCCCTCTGTTGTTGCCAGTGTTTGCCTCATATATTTTTGGGCACCATGGGTAGGTGCATAAATATTTATGATTGTTATTTCTTCTTAGTGGATTGAAACTTTTATTAAAATATAGTGTCCTTTTTATCTTTTATAACAACTTTTTACTTAAAGTTTATTTTTTCTGATATTAGTATAGCTACCTCAGTTTTTTTTTTTTCTTACTATTTGCATGGAATATCTTTTTTCATTCTTTCACTTTCAACCTATTTGTGTATTTGGGTGCAAGGTGAGTCTCTTGTAAACAACATATAGTTGGATCATGCTTTTTTTTAAATCCAATCTGCCAACCTGTGTCTTTTGATTGGGGAGTTTAAATCATTAGCATTCAGTGTTATTACTGTAAAGGCAGTGCTTCTGCCTTTTTTTTTTTTCCTTTGGTTTTTATATGTCAAAACCTTTTTTTTTTTTGGTCTCCCTTTTCCTCTATTCCTTTTCTGTATAGTTTATCTTTGTGATGTATCTGACTGATGCCTTTTTCATTTCTGTTTGTGTATAATTTAAAAATTACTTTCTTTGTGATTAAGCTGGGATTTGTATTACACAACCTACATTTAGAACCTATGAATTTGAAAAGATACCAACTTTGCTTAAATATCATAAACATACTCTGCTCCCATAACCCTCTGTTTACTGTCTTTATGTTGTTTTTGTTCCATTTTACCATTTTATATTTTGCTCATACCTTATCAGGAAATATGCCATTTTCTTTTTCAGTTGTATTCTGATTCTTATATGAATTAAAGAGTAGAGTTGTGTATTTAGGATACAGTACCATTGGGTTTTGCATTTACATTTTTAGTTACCCTTACTGATGATCTTCATTTCTTAACACTACTACAGGCCACTCTCTCCTGTCTTTCTTTTCAACCTGCAGAACTCCCTTTATTAATTCTTGTAGGGCAGATCTCCTGTTGATGAACTCTCTCACTTTCTGTTTATTTGTGAATATTTCAAAGTCTCCTTCATTGTTGAAGGATGGTTTTCCTGGATAAAGTATTTTTGTCTGCAGTTTTTCTCTTTCAGTACCTTAAATGTATCATACCACTGCCTTCTTGCCTCCATAGTTTCTGATGAAATATCCACATTTAAACGTATTGAAGACCCCCTGTATGTGATGAATAGCTTTTCTCTCTTGCTGCTTTCAGAATTCTCTCTTTATCTTTGCATTTGGTATTCTGAGTAGTATGTGTCTTGAGGTAGGTCTATTAGGATTTATTCTGTTTGGATAAACTTGAATTCTTGGAGATATATATATATATATATATATATATATATATATATATATTTGTGTCTTTTATAAGAATTGCAAAATTTGGGGTCATTATTTCCTCAAATATTCTTTCCTCCCCCTTTCCCTTCTCTTCTTCTCCTGGGCCTCCCTGACATGTATGTTTTCGTGCTTCTTGTTGTCACTCAAATCTTTGAGACACTGCTCAATTTTTTCCATTCTTTTCTCTATCTCTTCTTCTGAATGTATCATTTCAATTGTCCTGTCTTCTAGTTAGCTGATGGCTCTATGTATTTTTAATCTCTACTATTGTGCTTTCATCCCCATAAATTCTTTTTATTTTAAATTCTTCTTCATGCTTACACATTGTCTCAGCATCATTTACCTCTTTAGGGATATTTTACTTCATCTTCTCGAATTGATTTAGGAGATTTGTTTGAATACCTTCGATTAGTTATTCCAATTTGTAAGTCTTCTCTGCAGTTTTTATTTGTTCCCTTGACTGAGCCATATCTTCCTATTTGTTAGTATCACTTGTAAGTTTTTGCCGATGTCTAGCCTTTGATTATCTTGATGACCTAACCCTTTAGGTCTGTTTCTCCTTCTTGTCTAGAGTTTTATTGTTGACTGGCTTTGTGTTAAGGCTCTTCTTTGGTGCTTGGTCCAACTTATTCTAGACCTTCAGAATGGCCCGCATTTAACTTTGTTCATATTTTCTCAGGTCTTCTTCATTTGATTCTTGCTCTGGATATGTGGTGCAATCCTTTTAAGATTGCACTTTTTGTGCAATTGTTTTACCTTCAGGAGAGCTTCCTTTCCTCTGTTCCTTCTCTGGGAATCTTGATCTGTTCTGTTTGTTTTCATGCAGACTTTTCTCCCTAGCTCTTATGATTTGTTTAAATTATCTCCCTCACTCAGTGCCCCATTTTTCTTAAACTTTTCAGTTCTGGGACCTATCTTATCTTACAGCAGTTCAGTTTATCCCTCTTTTTATTTTTTTCTTTGAGGCTTTTCTGCCTCTAGTTTCTTCCACATTTGGGTATCTTGCTCCAGGGAGCCAGATAGTTTCAATCCAGAAATTTAGGTAACTTTAGGAAAGTTCATTTTGTCTTTAGATGTCCAGCTGACTGAAACTGGCCTGGGTGAGGGCACAACAGTTCTTTCCAGTCTCTCTAATCACAATCTTTCTCTCTCTATTTTTCCCCCCTGGGGACCCTTTTGTGTGCAGCCCTCTGCAGCATCCTGTGTTCTGCCCTGGTTCTCTGAAGACATAGGTCTCTATGCCTGAATATGTGTGGAATTCTAACTTGCTGGTATGAGTCTACACTCTCAGTTTGTGGTGGGAAGGAGCTGAGCCATGATGTCTCTGTGTGACTGCCAAACTGGTGGGACTGAGTGAGGGGTAGGGGGATGAGGATCAACTGGTATCTGGGACAGAATTCTCCTACCTGAGATTTTTCTGTTTCTTTGATTCAGCATTTGTGGAGTCCTTCTCCAGTCTCTACTATCCTCCAGAGTTCTAAGCAAATGGAGCTTGTCCTTTTGTTTGATAAATCTCTGTGGTGCTTTTATCAGTGTTATGTTGCCACGTTGATGATGTCACTCTGAAATATATGTCCTACCATTTCCCCTTCTCATATGTTTTTAATAAAAGCAATGGATTCAGCCACTAAGCACATTTTTTTTTGCCCCTTCTCATATGTTTTTCATAAAAGTAGTGGATTCAGTCACTAAGCACATTTTTTTGGATGTTGATTATATGTTTTGTAATTTTTTTCAAATTTTGGGATATTATCTTATTTTATACTATGGGAAAGATGTTGGATATTGAAAACAAGGCTATAACATTTCAGGAAATGAATTCTATTTTGAGTAGTTCAAGTTAATGGGTGTTTTCATAAAAGGAAAGAGTATGGACCAGAAACAGAACATAGTTTCTACATGTGATGGCATTGAAAAGTAGGGGGCCACTTACATCTCTTTCTCTCCATATCTGCTGCATCTAGTTGCCTGTTTCTCCTTTCAGATAAACTTCCATTCCTCACTCATGGTACCTTTATCTCTCCATAAATGCTCTTTACATGTAGCATTGGTAGGCATGACACTGATTTGGTCTCAAAGTCCACGTGGCCTATAGTTCTAGTACTCACAATTATCAGACTGACTTAGTCTTTCACAACTCAATTACAGATTCCTAGGGGAGAAAATCTGATTTTTCCCAGATTAAATTAGATGTATATGTTTATCCATATAATAGATATTAATTAATGCCCTAGGGATTCAGGTTTGAATGAAATGGGCAAAAATCTTTGCTGTTATGGAACTTATGTTCTAGAGAATATAGACAAACAAAAAGTAAGACATTATAGAATATTTTGGAATATCATAAGTGGTATGTAGATAAGCAAATCACAAAAGATAAATAGGAAAGGAATAAAGTGGCCAGGGAGTAGTGCAATGTGTAGGTGACATTTGAGCCAAGGCATATAAGAGGTGACCTAGAGAAAGAGAATTATAGGCAGAGGGAATAGCAAGTGACATGCAAGTTCAAGGAACTTCAAGGAGTTCTGTGAGTTTGAAGCAGAATGAACAAGGGGGAGAAGCATGGTGGAGGTCAGCATGATTAAACGATGGGAGGTTTGTGGGAAGAAGTAGGTGGGTGACTAACAATTTAACTTCTTGTTAATAATTTTAAGGCCTTTGAGTTTTATTCTGAGTGAAGTAGAAGACACTGGAAAGATTTGAGCAAAGTATATTGATCTGACTTTCTTTTTAAATGGGTCACTTTGGCAGCTGTGTTGAGATTAGATTGACGGCTGTTGGCATATGTTAGGAGGCTAGAAAAATGAGATGATAGTGACTTGTACAAATAAGTAGCAGAAAAGGTGGTGAGTAGTTAAAATTCTGGACTGATTCTGGAGGTAGAGCCAACAGAAGTTTCTTATGGGTTAGAGGTGTGTTACAAGAGAAAGAGAGAAGTCAAAGTTAACACCAAATTTTTGACCTTGAACACTTGGATGAATGGAGTTTTAGTTAACTGAGATAAGATAGATTGTAGAAGGGGAGGGCTTTTGAGATATGTGTGTGAAAATCAGGAACTTAGCTTTGGGCATGTTAAGGTAGAGATGCCTTTGGATATTTGTGCAGAGTGGTTGAGCAGGCAGTTGTATTTATGAGCTGTTAGTATATTGATAGTATTTAAACCTTGAGACTGAGTGAGACCACCAAGAAATGGTGGTGAAGATAGATGAGAAGAGATATACCAACTGAGTCTTGGGGCACTCCAATGTTTAGAAGTCATGGAGATATGGAAGAACCAGCAAAGGCAACTGAGAAGCAGTGAGTGAGGAAGGAGGAAATTCAGGAGAGGGTAGTGTCCAGGAAGCCAAGAGAAGAAAATGTTTCAAGAAGGAGAAAGTGATCAGCTATGACAAATATTGATGATAGGCCAAGTCAGAAGATGACAGAGAACTGATAACTTGGAGCTTATCAGTGACCTTTATTATGGTCATAATCCAGTTTTTTTTTTTTTTTTTTTTTTTTTTTTTTTGTGATGATGAGGATAAAGTTTTTTTTTTTAGAGTGGGTTTAATGGAGAGGAATTGGAGATAGTGAGATTGCAGGAAGAAAAAAATGTTATCATTATGTATTCTGCAATTTTTTTCACCAGACAATATGTGCTAGTGGATTCATATTGTTCTATGTAGTTCTAGTTCATTTCTCTTAATCATTTTACAGTTTTTCATTATGTGACTGACCACAAAATATTGAGGATGATTCTCTAAGTAAGTCTTACCTGCTCTGTTTTAGTACCAAGAATTTCCAAATCTATACCAAAACAGCAACATAGGTGAAATGATCAGTGGAAACTTAGAGATGAGAGAATCGAACATTCTGAATGGTGTTATATGGGGACAAGTGTAGACATCAGCCTGGCTGCAGTAGGAATTTCATGATGGAAACCAGTATGAAATAACGTGTTCCAAAACGTCCACTTTGATTCCTCTTTTCCCTGGATTATGACCAACACTATGCCAACAGTCTTCTGCTTCACAAGAGACACCAGTTCAGGGCACAGAAACTTTTGCTAGGAATATTTTTTTCGAAGCATAGAAGTCACTATTATGAAACCACCCATAGCTCTTAATTTCCTCTGTGCTAAAAAGTAAAGGTCTTTTTTTAGTTGTTGTTTGAGTACCAGTGGCCAGGATGAGCATCCCTGTTTCCAAGTGCTATTCTCTCTAGTCTCAAAACAACTCATCCTATTTTGGAATGGTTTTTAGCTGGAAACTCCTTTTAGTTTCAATCTCTCTCTCATAAAGACAGGAGCTGCCTCTTCCCACCCTCCCACATGGCACAGCTGCTTATGAGGCTTGTAATTAATGAAGACTTGCTAACAATTGCACACTCAATGACGTGGGCTTGCTGAAAGAAGCAGGGTGGGCAGCAGTCTTTGGGCTGGAGCCTCTAGCTGTGTATTTTGCTGCTCTGCTGTAGATTGGCTATTGCCTGTTTCAGTAAGAGAATTTCTGAGAGCCCTACTCTTATACATATAGTTCAGGCTTAATATTACCATGGAAATTATTAAATGATCTGAAAAGTAGAAAAATTAATTTTAAGAGGAATCTGCTGCATAGAAGCAGCTTCTGTTAGGCTGAGTAATAGTACTATATTACCTATAAATCTTCAGATATTTCCAGATCAATTTTCTGGGCTTGCTGATTTTGATTTCCAATTGCTTATAAATGATAGCCTTTGCAGCCAACCTCACTTTCATTGTTTCAATGCTGAGAGCTTGAACTAAAACTTGGCTTGGAAACTCAGATGCCTGTAGGAGTCCTGGAAGGAACATAAGCAAAGCAGCCCAGCATTAGGAATCATTGGAGGGAGGTGAGGACTGGGGCGAACTGGTGAGAGAAATCACTGCTCCAATCAAATATTGTCCTGTAAGAATGCCCATCTAGGATTATAACTCCTTCATTTTTCCAAATCCACCTTTAAAATCTGGATTTTAAGGTGACATCTTTCAAATTGTAAATGCTGGCAACTGTTTAAGTTTCCTAGGATGCGCAAGCAGATACCATGGAATAGGTCAGGGTAAACAATGGGAATTTACTTGCTCATGGTTTGAGGCTGGGAAAAAGTCCAAATCAAAACATCATCAAGGCTGTGCTTTCTTCCTGATGACTGTGGCATTCTGGGGCTGGCTGCTGGCAATCTTTGGTTCTTAGCTTGCCACATGGCAAGGCACATGGCAGCCTCTTGTGGCCTCTCCATTCTCTTTCAGGTTCTGCTGAATTTCAGCTTCTTGCTGCTGTGACTTTCTCTCTCTCTCTGTCTGAATTATACTAAGCTTATAATGGACTCCTGTAATAGGATTTGGACCCACCCTGATTGAGGTGGGCCTCACCTTAACTGACATAACCTCATAAAAGATTGTACTTAAAATGGGTTCATACTCACAGGAATGGGTTAAATTTAAGAACATGTTTCTGGGGTATGTACAGCTTCAAATCACCATAGTAAATAATTCAAGTTTTTACAAAAGCATGCTGTAGCCCAAAACACTGCAGGCCAAAGCAAATACATCTACAAGCTCTATCCAGTGCCAGGCCACTAGTTTGCAACTTTTGTGTCCAGAGAGATCAGTGGTTATAGCAATCGTTCGGGACTGGTTCTTCAGAGAGACTTAAAAACAACTGTTTTCTAATGATCTAAATGTTCTCTGTTACAACTTACTTTCACCATTTCCTGATGTTGTAACAAATCTTAAATCATATTTACCTGATATCTGAAACCTGATGGTTAAAAGTAGAGTAACTATACATCCTGAACTGCCTAGGACAGTACTGGCTTAGGCCAGTGGTGGTTAGAGTTATTCAAAGTACTTTCTTTCACTCCATGTCCAAGTTTGGACAATGAATTATAAGGACACCTTAATTAAAAGTCTCTTTTGTTCTTGCCCCATTGTTATTTTCCACTTATCTTTTTATTTGTTTCTTTTTTTAAAAAAGCTCTCATGGGGCATTTTAAACATATAGAATTGTGATTGTGACAAAATATTATAATAAACCCCTATGTAGCCATAATCCAGCTTCATCAACTATCAAATACTAACAAATGGCCAGTTATGTTTCTTCTATACCCTTGCCCATTCCCTACTCCTCTATTATTTCAATGTAAATCCCAGATTCCTTATTATTGTATCCATAATTCCTTATGTCCTTTAAATAATATTATCTAAGTAATAGTGTAATACTAAATCTTTAAATTTTAAACCACTTTGTTTCAAATTTTAATTACTTTCTCCCACACTTTGACTTCTTCTTAGCTTCTTCCTTTCCTGCATTGTCCACCATAATCTTGTCTTTTTGTACCTGAGCACTATGACTGACACTTTATTAGCATTTCTGGAAGATGCAGGAGACATTGAATATTTGCTGCTGTTAAGGGTTATCCAAATATTTGTGTCTAAAAGGCCAAAGAGAACTTTATTTTTTCTAGCCCTTCAACCATATCTGTCTTTTCAAATCTTGGTTTTCCCTTTATTTGACCCATGATACAAAGTTGGAAAATCCTTCCCAGGTTCCAATTCTTTGAAGGAAGGGCAGATCTCTGTTATCTTTTGAGGACTATTCCTGGGGCCCAATTTTTGGTGGAAAATGTGTATTCTGATAACTATGTCCTTGTAATAACTTCCTGAGTTATAAATGATCATAGAGAGAACAAGCATGACTGTTAAGCATTGATGACTTCATTAAGTACTCAAAATACTATTATTATTTTCGGGTTTGCTTCATAGTTTAAGTTTTTTGGATTAATAGCTATGAATGCATACTATATAATACAAGTATACATAATTTGATAGCATAAATAATTGGTTCCTCAAATGAATTTATTTTATTAGTTTCTACTTTACCTTTTCGGAACTCAGAATAAAAAGTTTTACATTTCTTCTGTTTCTAAAATTTCCTTTTGTGTTTTAGTAAGATTTTTCTCTTTTATTGTCTTACATTATTTTTTTATTTTCTTTATATGTTGGTAATCTTCATCTGCAGTTTGCCCTCTTATTCAATCTTCATACATGTCTGATGTCAGCATTTCCCAAACATATTTAATATGCATAGATTCATAATGAGGACTGTACCAATTTTTTAAAACCAATGAAAGGATTAAATATATTCTTGATGAACAGATCTCTCATATGTTAGGTTGAAAGCTGCTGGAAACCAGAATCTCAATCTTTTTTATATCTGTGTCAATGTATCAACATAGAGTTTGAATATGGTAGATGCTCTTATATTTGTTGAGTTAAAATCTAAATGAGCATGTCATGGTCATGTTTTAGTACTATATACTTGATAAGCATTAATATAAATTAATATATATGTACTTGATATGATTTTATGTATTATAAAGGTTTAAAATATCAAGAACACTAATGGAGTTCTAAATAAAGTACAGGAAAGTTGTGGTCACAATTCCACCACTCAGCAAATCAAACTGCTTTCATTAATCAATTTTTCTTCCAAACTTTTATAAGGGCATGTAGTTTCTACACAATTATTCTTATTAGCATAGACACATTTTGTCTGTTTTAAAAATCAACTTTATTGAGGTATAATTTACAAACAATAAACGTACCTATTTTAAATGTATGTTTTGAAAAGTGTTGACATATTTATATATCTATGTAACTGCTTTCACTAACAAGCTGTAAAACATTTATTACTCCAGCCCAAAAAATCTCCCTAGCCCTGAATTCAGGGAAACTCTGATATGCTTTGTGTCACTAGAGATTAGTTTAGCCTTTTCTAGAATTTCAAATCAATACAAACATAAACTAATTTGTACATGGTTTCTTTTATGTAGCATAATGTTGTTGCTTATATCTGTAGTTCATTCCTTTTTATTGCATTCAACATATGAATATGCAGCAATTTGTTTGTCCATATATTTGCTGATGAACATTGGGTTGTTTACAGTATGGGGTTGTTATGAAACAGGTATTTTGTTGGATATATATTTTCGTTTCCTTTGGGTTAATACTTCAGAGCAAAGTTGCTGGTTCATATAGTGAGTTTATGTTTAATTTTATAGAAGCTACCAAATTGCACTATTTTAATTTCCCATGATCAACATATGCAAGTATCTGTTGCTCTACATTCTTATATGGCATGTAATTATTTTTATTTTTTCCTTAATATCATTTTATAAAGCTTTTTAGTCTTAATTCATCTTTAAATATATTTTGACTGGATATGCTTAAGCACGTAAATATATACATATATAATTATTTGGAAAAGGGTGTATGATGGTAAAGGAATTTTCTTTTTCAAGTTATTCATATAAGGGTTTGTGGCCTTACTGTATCTACTAATTTTGTGGCCAGAACTGTCCTTAGGCAAAATTTGGAGACAAGGAAAGATTTTACTTCAAATCTCCTCTTGGCTTTTCATTATCAGTTCACATTTTCACCTCAGTTTTTCGTCACTTTGGGACACAAGTAACTCCTGATTTTTGTATTTAACATACTAATGCCTTCAGTAGTGGAGATTTCAAGTTATATCTTTATCTCTCTGTATTTATCTTTCTATCTATCATCTATCAATTCTCCTTAACAATGTATTGTTTGAAGACTTACTCCTTTTATTGATACAGCTAGTCCTAAGAATGCATTTAGTCATCTACAGATTTTCTCTGACTTTTGTAGGTGTCTAATTCCTATTTTGCAGAAGAGTACATGAAAAGACAAAGCACCCTCTGTATGTGTGTGGACATGCGCACATGCATACCAACATATGTTCTACTGCCCTTGAAAGAGGAGGATTCTCTTCAATATCTTCATAATATTCCACTAAGGATGAGTTGGGAGGAGTTCCCTACTTTTTGAGCTTTTACATTCTGTATTCCTTGTACATCCCCTTCTTTGCCTGGCTGGATAGATGGAGTGTAAGTTTTATGTGCTTTCCTCCCAGAGTGACCTTTTATTCTCCCAGGTGGCTTGAATTAGATACCGCAGTCCTCAATCACTCAATTACAGACTAGGTCACAGCCAAGTAGTCAGCCTCAGGGGATGGTCAAGTTCAAGTTCAGCTCATTAGTAACAATCTGGGCCATGTTTTTGTATTTCTGTTACTGTAGTTACTTTCTGTAAGTGCAGGATTCAAACTTCTCTAAAAAATTTACTCCCTACCCCCAACCCACACCCAGTTTTTGACTGTGGGACTGCTAGAAAAAGATGGACTTTGAAAGCAAAGAGACCTATATGTATGTGTGTATGTATCTTTCCTTCCTTCCTTCCTTCCTTCCTTCCAACGAAATGATTGAGCATGGTAAAATTTTCAAACAATACAAGGGGGTGTAAGTATCCTTTCTACTTCAGATCTCTAGACTCCTTCCTAAAGCCAACCACAGCTAGTATTTTCTTATGCTATTTGGTTATTAAACCAAACCCCTATTGAGGAGCCTTAGGTTATTTTTACTTAAAAATTCTTTTTTTGCTATTAAAAACAATGCTCCAGAAAACATTCATATAGATGTTTGAGGATAATTACAGGGGACATTCCTAAAGTGGATTACTATGTCTAAGCATGATAGTTATTGCTAAATTTTCCTCCAGTCAAGTTGCAATCAACTTACCCTCCCAACAACAACATTTGGAAGTGCCTGGTTTCAGACTATATGTTATCAAACTTTTTGATCTTTGCCCCCAAACTTATTTTTCTTCAATGACTAGGAAGCAAATAATCTTACTTCCTTTCCCTTCTTTTGCTGCCTTTAATTTTCTTGTTCTGGCATAGAATAAACTGAAGTCTATAACTTATTAGGTTTAATCATAAATTCCACATGTTACTATGTAATCACTCCTTATAAGGGAGAAGGAGGTGTTTTTCTGGGCCTACATTCAATTTCCATGCTTCAGTCCCTCTTTGCTTTAACTCTGCCCACATGCTGGTATGTGGCAGTGTTAATTGGGCATTCTGCTTTTTGAATCTCATGCAGAACATTCATCCAATTCATTTACCACAAAATTAAAAAAAGAGAAGAGAGTGAACACAGCCATTAGAGTTGTTGTGAATAATTTGAGTTAAGTGTAACTGTAGAAAGAACATAGGAAAACTACTATTAAGTACACCTTGCCCTCTGCAATGTAATATGTTACAGATTTACAATGTTAATTATTTCCACCATCTATCTATTTAAAAGCTGTGAAACTGAAATATGAATATGTCAGGTATTTAAATACTAACTTACTTAAAAAATTCTGTACTTTATTAAAATATCATTATGCATATTTTAAAGTTAAAAGTCTGTGCTATGTAGATGTAGAGGTAAAATTCCCATTTATTGTCCACTGAATGTGAGGGAAATTGGGTTTGTCAGGAAGCTGATTGATATTTCGAAGTGTTTTGTTTTCAGTGACTGGCACTGCCGAGTTACAACCATCTATCATCTAACAGGTAATTAGTCAGATTTCTCATCATGAGCCTTCAATCCTGCTGTTTTATTATTGAAATACCACAAACCAGTAGGCAATTTGAATGCAGATAAAGTTCTCTGTCATGGTCTTAAGGACAAAGACAACATTTTGCAATTCAGCAGTGTGAGTCTTAATAAAATTCACTGAAATGTAAGTTTGAGTCTTATGAGGAAAGAAATAGGAAAAATGTAATTTGATATCCAATTTATCCTCTTAAGTGACTAATGAGAAACTTGTTGTTTACAAAAGCAACCTAATGTTCTAATAAGAACTTGATTTATTACAGAATTTTACAAGTAGGCAGTTAAGTGGAAGAACATAGATTGCACAAAAAAATAGGTAAAATAACTAAATGATGGCTTGACTAGCCTTTATCCATTTTCCAAGATATTTTCAGAAGGTGGATGAATATAATTTATAATAACAGTAGCTAATAATATGAAAACTTTACTTTTCTTAGAACTATTTTTTCATAATGAAGTTTAGAAATTAAAATAGTTGGAAATTCCAAAGATGAATTATGTATTCATTCTTACACATACTTTGCATTTAAAACAAGCTTGCTTTAAATTTAATGCTAAGATAATTTTGGGACTTTCTTCTATGGTTTATATACCTAAGGCAGTTGACTCACAATATTGGCATCCCAAGAATGATGATAGCTTCATACCATTGAGTATTATTTTCTTGATTTAATTCAAAATCATTTATTATCTTTCAGAGAAATGGATCTCAAAATACATCAGCTTTCCAGAGTCATAGAACACCATAGTAATTACCTCTTAATGAGGTGTAAATATAATATCTTTTCCTTGAAACTTTTGTGGTGAGAATGAATAAATTTAAATTCTCCCTCAAATCTGAGTTGTGATAATTTTCTGTAACCTACAATGTATTGCATATGCAACACATAAAAATTTATAAATTAACCAGATCAAGGGATGTTTAAATTCTTGTGCTTGGTCATTTCTTCTGGTGAATTATAGAATTAACCAGAAAGAAAATTTTTTACATAATGGACTTTGCTTTTAAAACATAAACTAACCCTAGTTTAGCATGACGATTAAATGGACAATTTACAAATGTGGTGCATAGAAAGAAAATTTTTTCATAATTGACTTTGCTTTTAAACATAAACTAATGCAAGTTTAGCATGAAGATTAAATGGATAATTTGGAAATCTGGTGCATAATGTGTACATTCCATAATTTCTATGGAATTTGTAGACTATAATATCAAAATTATCAATATTGGTTAGACTTGTTTGAAATGCTACTCTTATTTTTCTTGTAGTATCTTTATCAAAAAATATGTGAATCACTCATATATCTTTGTGCTGCTTTAAATAGCAGAAAATTTGGGTCTACCATTAACATTTCATAAGACCTTATCAAAAGAAACTAAGATTGCTCATAGTATCTTAATGCATTAATGTAAAATTATTCTTATAGGTATTATTACACAAAGAATAAAAATTTAAGGCAGAGTTTATAATACAAAATAAGCCATCTTGTTAATTAGATAAATAAAGTATTACACACACTGTTGCTCAAAGTAGATAGAGTATGAATAACATTTCCAGACTTGGATAAGAAGATCACAAATCTCTTTTCTCCCACAAAATTCAAAGTTCCTGGTTCTCTGAGAATTTTGTTTAGATGATATTTATGCAACACTAAATAAACACAAATTGAAACCTTAAGTCAAACTTTCAAGTTTTTATAAACATTGAGAAGGAGCAAACATATCCTGCAGGCTTGGCCCATAATACTAAGCATATTGAATTTTATTTTTGGTTGTAAGAGAATGGAAATTTTGGATGTCCAAACAGTTGGTCACTTTACACTGTGGTGTAATAGCAATAGTTACTAATAACAAAAATTTGTGAGTGGCAAGCGACATATTAGGCACCGTAGGTTCATTTGCTTATTTAATGTCCCCCAATAGGGAGATACTATTGTCATTCCCATTTTGAGAAAATGGGAGGCTGACAGAGATTAAGTAACTTATCTGATTCCAAATGTCTAGTAGAGTGGTGGAGCTGAGATTTGAATCCACACACTTTGTCTTAAGCATTTTGTCTCACTGCCTCCTAGTACCAAGGCAGAATAAGGCTCTCATCCTAAGCACTTCTCTGGCCACACATTTTGTAGACACCATGTCCCTGACCGTCTTCATCTGGGGGTGCCAATGAGTGGTGTATTGAATTATCATCTGTGGTGCCTCTTGACAGATAGTGCCTGCTGACCTTCCTTCCATAGGCCTCCTTTGGTCAGCAATGTTGTTTCTTTTGATACATTGTTGTCACTTGAAGCTGAGCCTCAAAGAGATGAAATGACCAGTAGAAGGTCATCCAACTATTAGTAGTGTAAGATAACTCTTCGTCTCAAAAAACACAAGTCAATTTTTATACACTAAACTCTATTTTCTTTGGCGTATTTAGGAGGCGATGCAGTATATTGAAAAAATGCATTGATTTCGAGGCCAGAAAGACTGGGGTTAAAAATCAGAATTCTACTACTTATTAAGAGGATGTGAACTTGAGTGAGTGACTTAATACTCTGCACTGCAGTTTTCACCTCCATAAGATGGGGATTGATAAGAACACCTGTTCTAGCTGTTCTGTGTGTCTGCTGTGTGCAGGTGTTGAACAACGTGTTCCTTTCCTGTAGGCTCCTGTTTCCTCCTGTTTGAAAGCTTCATTAACTCATCTGGCTTATACTTCAGTAAATTGAGATGTATCACTAAAATAACCGGAAACTTTATTCTGAGTTCTTTGACTTAATTTAAATGGGGTAATTTTTGGCCAGAAAACTCTTTTTTCTCATGTATTTTATTGAGTCAAAGGTTGATATTCATGAACTTTTGGAGAATTACCTAATAATACCAAGATTTTTAATGAACACCTAGTAAGGATGGTGGGTAGGGTGTACAGATATAATTCCACAATGCACAATCTTGGTATAATTTCCTCATAAAAATTAATAACAGCATTCCTTACAGTGTGCTCTGGGAATCAATAAAGTTAGAATCACCTGTAGTACTAGATAAAAATGCAGTTTCCTGGGCCCCACTCAGGAACATATGAATTAGAATCTCTGGAGGAAAGGACCAGGGCTCAGCATCATTCAAAGAATATATTATTTTATTGATTGATTGACGTCTCAGTGCCTCATTCTGTATCAGGTGCCAAGGATCAGAATCTGTTATTATAATGAATATACCAGACATACAAACAAACAAATTACAAAATAACATGGTAAGGGCTAAAGCAGAGGTATATAAAATGTGTGCTAGCAAAGCATAGACTTGACTAATTGAGCTGTCCAGGGAATTCAGAGGGGTTTGATTGCATCTTGGACATGGCAGTTGAGCTGGATTTTGAGGGATGGGTGGGATCTCACCAGAGATAGAATGGTAATTGGGAATGGAGAGGATATTCCAAGCAAAAAGAATGGTAGAGTAAAAGACACAAGTATAAGAGGTGGATTTTGAAGGAGTGCTCTTATAAACTGTTCTTGGAAATATAAGTTATTAGAGTCTATTGGGAGACCAAGTGGGCAGTACAAATCTTTTGTCCCTGCATTTCCAGTTTTTGGCATCTACTCTAGGGAAACACCTACACATATGTTCAAAGATGTGCATGTTGCATGAAACAATCAAAATATCACTGATCAAGGGGGAGAGTAAAGTATAGTGCCTTTATTTATTTATCAAATATTTACTGATATTCATTATTATTGATATTTATGAGTAGCTACTATTTGCCAGGTACTGTAGTAGCTGGAAATAAAACAATGAACAAAATAGGAAAAAAATTTCTGCCCTCATGGACCTTATATTATAGTGTGTGTGTGTGGGGAGATAGGTAAGAAACAAAACTAAAAAGTGAAGTATTGAGAAAGAAAGCAGGGAATGAGATAAGAAGTATAGGGTTAGGGTAGAGACATGGGAAGGGTGGTTTACAATTTTAAATAGTATGATCTGAGTCTTAAACGAGAAGGTTGCATTTGAACAAATACATGAAGGATGTGAGGGAAGGAATCATGTTGATATTTTTGGAAAGCACATCTCTGCACTTCTAATAAGTCAAAGACCCTGCCATGGGAGCTTGCCTGGTGTATTTGTGGAATAGCAAGGAGGTCATGTGACTAGAGCAGAATAAGTGAGGAGAGACTAGTTGGAGATGAAGTCAGGTAGGAAAGTGAGGGGTGATTATGTAGCTATTGCAGGACTTTGGATTTGATTCTGAATAAGGTTGAGCCATTGCAGGGTTACAAGATGAGTAGTGACATAGTCTATTTTTTGTTTTAATAGTGTTACTCTGAGGTTGTGTAGAGAGCAGACTGGTGGGGCAAGGGTGGAAGTGGGGAAATCAGTTTGGAGGCTACTGCAGTAATACAGATGAGAATGTTTGTAGCTGTGACCAGTTTGTGGTGGTTGATGTGAGAAGAAACTGGATTCTGGATATACATATACGGAAGATAGGGCTACCAGAATTTTCTGACAGACAGGATGTGGGGTGAGAGAGACAGAAAGGAGAAGAGGGATTCCAAGAACTTTAGCTTGAGCAATGAGGCTGCTAGGGGAGGGGAGAGGTCAGGAGTACAGGTTTTGACCATGTGGGACTGAGATGTCCACTGGATATCTTGTTAGAGTTGCGGATTGGGCAGTTTTAGATATGAATCTGGAGTTCAGGGGTAAGTTCTATCCAAGAGCCGTAACTTTGAGAGCTGCCAGTGTGTAAATGATATTTAAAGTCATGAGACTAAGGAGATCTCCAGTGATTCAAGAATTTGGAATAATACTCAGAAATTAAGAAGAATCAGGGAGATGATAGCATTGGATAATACTACTTAGCTAATACATATAGCATTTATGTCATGTATCTGATACTGTTCTAAAGGATTTACATTTAAACTGTCCAAAACCCTATGAAGGAGGTAAGGCTACTATTCCCAGTTCCTGGATGACAAAACTGAGGCAGAGAGGAGGCTAAGTAATTTCCCCGGAGTCAGAGTGATGGTGAAAGGGCAGAGCTGGGGTTTGACCCTGGAATTTCTGTTCTTAATTACAGACAAGATTACATGAAAGTTAGTTGCAGAATAATCCTGTAAGTTATAAAGCCTCAAAAACTGTCATTTATTTCTGTATATAAATGCATATGAAAATAATTGCAGAGGAAAGATCTGGACAAACACATGTCAAACATAAATGAAAGGTTTGTGTTTGTTCAGGAGACTTAAAATTCACCAGTAGTAATAGCTACATCGTTTATGAAATAAAGAACCATTTGAATATGCCTCAGTTTTCTGATTCGTAGTGTTTACTCCTACCTATTTCATTACTCTTGAACCTAAGTGGATTTTTAGTTGAAATGGCTTCTTGGACATGAATTAGAAAAATAATGCAAAAAGTTATTGCTTTAGGTTAAAAACTATTAGACAAATATTATAATGAATGTCTGCAAAATAAGCTCCAATGAAGTCTCATATTTTTAATATAATTTTGCTACAAGAAAATTCCATCAAAACAGAATTTATCATGGATAGGCTTTGTTCTGTATAGGAACCCTCTGGTCTGTATAAAATTCCTTGTTACCTACTCACTAATTCAGATTATTAATCTCTGCTTAAAGTATGAAGAATTTTAGCAAATGGATTTTTTTAGTTCACTCTAATATGCTTTCTATTATGCTAATATTTTAAATATCATGCTAAAGGAAATACTAATTCAATCAAAGAATACTGCTTAAAAAACTGGCTGATGCAAATATCTTTGATTATTAATTCATTGAATCATAAATAAAATATAAGTTAAATTAATTTTGACTTTGCATTCGGTTTCATCTTAAGGCCACATTCTGCCCTTTAGCATACCAGCTGATGTCCCTGGGAAAGGTTTGCAGCTGTTTCCATAACCAGCTCCATAGTGACTCACCTGCTAGACCTATGCTGTCTCCTTGTGAGATCCAGGTGGCAGGGTATTGATTTCTTTAAAGGCTATTAACATTCTCCATGATGGGGGTGTGAAGGATAAAGCACAGGGAAAGGGGAAGAAGAAACCTTAGGAACCTTCAGATAAGTCTTCAGAATGGGGATGCATAGAGAGGTTAATCTTCTGGTTATCTGACCCCTACACCTCTGCAGTGCACAAGCCTAGTCTGCAAAATCTCTCTGTAGCAAAGTTTCCTTGAGTTTTCGTATCTTCTGCTTGAGGCTAGAAATACTAGGCACTCTTTTCTCATTACCATATTCCTTCCAGTGAGATACTTATAGTAAAATGCCTCATGAAAGTCTTCATATTTGATTAAAAAAGAATGACTAGAGCTTGTTTTTATACAAGGACATGATACTGTATGATTATCATCTATTCATCTCCAAATCAATTAATTAAGTAAACATTTATGTTACATGGGTGACAAGCACTGTGCTCCATGCTGAGTATACAAGGGTGAGTAAGGCCACACCCATCCCATCAAGGGATGCACAATCTGGGCTGAGAGAGGGAGAAACACAACATACATCTAAACACCATAAATGTGATAACTACTGTCCTAGCATATGAATGAAGATGGGAAAACTCTGAAGGTAGTGATGAAAAATTCTCCTTCAGGTGGGGAATACAGATGGAAGATTTCAAAACAGAGCTGACATTTGAGGTAAGCGTTGAGCCCTTAAAGTGTTTAAGCATGGGAATAAGATCAGAGTTGTGTAGGAAAGATCATTGTGACTAGTGTGTTGAAGAGGAATTGGAGCAGTTGAGAGATTGAAGCATTTGACTATTGTAGTGCTAGGGTCAAAAGATTATATAAGGCTGGATTTGGATAGTGAAGGGGAAGGAAGGCACGGATAGGAGAGAGATTTTGTAGGTACATCTCATGGGACATGGTGGATAGTTGGTTATGGAGATTGGGGGCAAGGAAGAAGAGTCAAGGTTTACTTCCAAGTACCTAGTGTAGATTACTGGAAGGCTTTTTTTGGGGTGGGGGGTGGGGGGTGGCTAGTGAAGAAAGTGATGTAGGCTCAGTTTTGTGTATGTTGAATTTGGGCTTTCAGAAGGTTATTCAAGTGGAAATGTCTTATAGGAAGTTCAAAAGATTGGCTTGAAGTTCAGGAAAGAGGAGCCAGTTCTAGAATTATCTTTATTAAGAGTCATCAGTATACAGGTGCTGGCTGAGGCCTCTTTGGCTGATATTCCCCAGAGAGTAGCTCTTTTGGATTAACCTCTCTAAGCCTCCTTTTACGGGGCTCAGTTACTCACATTCATTCTATCTGTTCCTAGTCAGTAGAAAAGGAATAAAAGAAATGGTAATAGGACCTGCATCACGCGTTGTTGGTGAGAAGATTGGTAAGACAGAGCACTTGCTTTGGCATAGTGCCTGGCCCATTGTAAGTGCTCAGTCAGTGTTAGTTACTGTTGTCGTTCTTGTTCTTATTTACTTAGGAGCAGATATAAGTGTAGGGCTGGGGATGCTGAGTGTAAACCACTCTTCTAAGACATTTGGAGATGAAAGGCATGAGAAGAATAGGGAAATCTTAGGAGAAAACTTTTTCTTAATAGATGGGGAAATGAGTATGCCTGTATGTTTATGTAAATGACAGGGGAAATTGAAGATACAAGAGAGAGATGGAGAAACTTTGGGAGCTAGAACCAGGAGGATGCTTAGTGGGTGTGTTTCTAAACTCTAACCTGGGGCCTGGAACATCATGGGGAGCAAATTACTATTTGTGGAATTAATGAAGTGACAATATCAGACATGCAGTGTCCAAGGAGTAGGGACACTTCTCCTTTTGAGATGAGAGAAAAAGAGATGAGGGCATTTAAACTTGAAGAAGAATGGAAAGAGATCAAGGAAGTTTTGTTTCCTGGATGAGAATTGGGCAGGGTGAAGTTGGGGGCTTGAAGGACATGGTGAGAATTTAGAAATAGCTTCAGTGGGGAATGGGTAAAGAGGCTGGCCTGGGTGTCTTCTTTTGTTGGTTAGTCTTTAAGATTCTGTTGAAATTACATGATAATTGTGTTTATATCCTAGATTTTCTGCTCTGTTAACAACTATAATATCAGGCTCTCTATTCATGTCATACATCCCAGTCCAATCTCTAAGTACCTGACCAGTCTTATTTTTAAAATGCATGTATTCTGATATTTCCCTAAACATTTCTGATGTCTGCCTGTTGCCTACAGGAAGGAAAAAATCTTAATTCCTTAGCATTCTCCTTCACTCTCATTTATCTTCTCCCATATGCCCCAGGATCCAATAATTCTGGACAATGACATTCTCTTTCATTAGGTTGTATTGTTCAAAAGATAACACTTTGGAGAGTGAAATGGGGCACCATTAAATAATTATGTCAGGACAACAGGCAAAAACTGAATTCCAGGGTGTATGATCTCTTTGACTTCTCACATTTGTGTCTTTTAATCTATTATTTCTTTGCTTAGAATATCCTCCCTTCTCTCAACCCTTATTCTCCCTCGGGTGAAATATTACCCATCTTCAGAACCCAACTCAACTTTCATATCCCATATGCAATTAATCCCTACTCAATTCCCCGGACAACTCAATTAGTCATTTCCTCCTTTATGCTTTTCCAGCACACATGCTTCTTTTTAGCCCTTATCATGTTTTGTAACTTGTTTGTTTGTATGCCTGGCATTCCATTATACCGTGAGCCCTCAGAATCTAGAATCTTAGTGTACTCTTGGCACCTGGTACAGTGTCAGGCTCATAGAAATCATTGAACAGTAAAATTACACATTCCCTTCGATTATAGTTATCACGTGCCAGTTTCCCAATTAGATTATAAACTCTTTGACTTTGATTGCTTCCAGTTCTTCTTTTTATCCTCTTTAGTACTAGCACATTTGCCTGTTAAGTAGTAGATCCTGAGCCGTATTTGTTGAATGGAAGAATAAAGAGACATTGAAAAACTCACTTAAGTTTCAGGCTATTACTATATAATTCTAAAACCCTGTCTTTGAAGGAATATTTTATTTTATAGAGTTCTCCCTTGCTAAATGATTTCCAACCTAAATTTTCAGCCTTGGGTTAATTTTCCAAAGAGATTATTTTCTGGGTAATGGTGGTTTAAATCTCATAATATGTTTACTGCTTGGACAAGCAAATCCTTTTGACATTAGTTGAATTCAAATGTGCAATTTTTTATTACACTCTCTGAATATGAAGTCTAACAACCTGTATCTAAGGCCTGATCCAGTGTCCTGAGCTGGGCTTTCTTTTCTGTTTAATGATAAGTCGTGGAGAGCTTTGTGTGAAACCGAAGAATTACAGTATTCATGTAGGAAGAACAGATGCTGTTTTGTAAACAAAAGGCATACTAGTTGTTTTCGATGAATTGCTATCCAGGGAAAAGTCAGAAAGAAGGTCTTACTTGCAGATGAGAGGGACAAATTGCTCGAGTGTCTGCCTGAACAATTTGGGTGCTTCCAAATTCTCTGTGATGGTGTTTGGGGTTTAGCCTTTTAGCTCCTCTCCTCTCTACTAGTCGTGAAATTCAGATCAGATAAAAGACAGGAGGCAGGATTTTTGCTCTGAAGCAGTTACTGTCGGGTATCTTCAAACTATTTAAAGTAGTTGGCAAGTGACACTTTATTATTTGAAATAATTGATGCTGTCAAAGGCCGCAGCTGTCCCATCCATAAGCAGTTACCACACTGGTTTCAGAGACCAAGAGAACTGGGAATTTTATTGTTGGTTCATTTTTAGCTTGTGTCACTCACACTGGCTGAGGGCTGACACTGAAGCCAGCATATAATGAGATGTCATGATTTGTTACTTTTATGCATTCACCTTGGGGCAGTCATTATACCAAGTGAACAGCTCATGGTTTCTCTTCCTGTGGCTCTTGTGCAATGCCATCTCTGATTCCTGCTGCTCCTGCAGTCCTCTTTCTCCCTGTCACTGCAAATACCATCTCTAGCCAGGGCTTTGCACCTGGGCTTCTCCTGCTATTGCTGATAGCTCCCTGGTTTTTGGTAGCTCAACTAATGTCTGAAGCTAATGGCTGCTCCCTCATTGAAGTGTTATTTCCAAGAGAGTAGCTGTGAATTGTGCATAAGGTTACTGGGAAAAGATACACAGTGCCTTGAGTGCTGGCATGCTCCTGCCGCCCCTGGCAAACAGAGGTGTTGTCCATTACAGACAGATGGTTAAATGAACTGTAGTGTCCAGCTGTATGGCAATCTCAGAGACGGATCAAGGATCTTGCCAAAACCCTAAAATGACTCAAAATTGGAAAGGATCATGATACTGTTGTTCAAGCGACTTTTAAAACTGTGATCTATTGTTATTTTATGCGACCCAACTAGATTGAATAGATTTTTAATTCCTTGTTTTGTGCTAAGAGGATTGACAATAATTTATTTTTCATGAAAATTATTATAATAATAAAACAAACATCATATGCCAAAGGACATTTTTACTGTCCATTAATAGTAAAGTGAATAAATAAATAGTTTTTGGTGATCACAGATAATGTTACTTTGAAGATTCTTGTCCTTGTCTTTTGTGGAATTTCTGGGTCCTAGGGTATGTGTGTATTCAGCTTTAGTAGATACTTAACTTCTTCATTTAACTGTCTACATAGATATTTATTATTGTGACATAGTCTTTTAAAAAACTTTTTAATGATTACACAATATTTCATTAACTGGTTATAATGCAGTTTATATAATAGTTTTCCTACTGGTTCTATCTTTGCTTATAATTGCAGAACTCCTTAAAAGAGTTGATAGAATCTTTACAAATTTTAGATACAGCTATTTCAATTTCATTTGTGCAGTGCCTAAACAATACCCTGGAGAGGACATTCACAGTGTGTAAATGTAGTTATTAACCATCTAATGTGAACCATCTACCCAGACAGGGGCCATATTTATGGGGATGAAATAAATGCTGCTTTAGGAACTCAGAGAAACTTACCACCATGTGGCTGCATCAAAATCTTGAAAGACTTTCTCTCTCACACACACATATCCTCTTTTCAGTACAACTCATAGAACGCTATACACGTTGTACTGTACCTTGATATTTTTCATTTATTTGGAGAGTCTTCCCTATTGGTATATATGGATCTGCCTCTTTTTAAAAATACGATTTTACTGAGATATATTCACACACCATATAATACATCCAAAGTATACAATCAATGGTTAATAGTACCATCATATAGTTGTGCATTCATCACCACAATCAATTTTAGAACATTTTATTACTCCAAAATAAAGAAAAAAATAAAAGTAAAAATAAAAAGGAACATCCCAAACCCGTATCCTTTTATTATTTACATATATTGTTGTTTTTATTTTATTGCTCATCTGCCTATACACTGGATAAAGGGAATGTCAGTCACGAGGTTTTTGCAATCACACTGTCCCATGATAAAAGCTGTAATAGTTATATAATCATCATCAAGAATCTAGTCTACTGGATTACAGTTCAATGGATTCAGGTATTTCCTTCTAGCTATTCTAATACCTCTTTTTAATAACTCATTCCCTTTTAATTGTTAAATTCCTAATGAGTACATGACCAAATTAAATAAATATACCATTAGGTTGAGAAATCAATAACCAAAGTGGTTATATAGATTTTGGTAGACTTTTCTTTACAGGAAAGGCTTTTTTTTGGGGGGGGAGTCTTATTTTCAGCAAATATGATCTTAAATGTACACAATACAGTTCATCCCCACAAAATGACAAACATTAACTATTTAATATATCCATTTTTTCAGTGACTGCTACCTTCGTTGTTTATTTCTTTTAACAAATGGGGGAATTAAAATTCTGGTGTATTATTCAATTAAACCAAAGAAACACAGCAAGTGGCATTGAAGCTGGGATTACAGTTCTGGATTTTTCCCGGCTTTCATGGACTGCTTATTAAGTCATGTTTCAATTAGTGCTTCATTTCCTATTCCCTGGTGCCTCATGCAAATGCAAAATGTTTAAGTTAAGGAGATTATGTTTTTAAGAACTCCAAATTGCATTTGAGCATAAATTCTAGGAAGCAGATTCCCCTTTGGAATAAAAAATGGATTTTATAAGAAGAGGGTTACATGTTTAGGAAGATAGGTTTGGAATGACAGTGTTTTGCCCATCCTCCCTGAAGGCACTTGGAAGTGGCCTGGAGGCCCAGTGTGTGAGAACTCAATTCTGCTCAAATGAGTTTGGATTACGTCTCACATTTAGAGGTTATTATTATTTTTTTCTCTTCTCTATTGTTTTTTGCTGTGCTGTTTAGAAGAGCCTCTCAACAGCCACAGAATCAAAGTCAATGCAATGTACACAGCAGTTGCCAAAAAATACTTTATCAGATTGGCTTTTGGTTAGATTTATTTCTGCCTACAAGTTTCTCTTTCTAAGTCTTCATCTCTTCAATATCTGTTGGCATATTTACTGAAAACAACTATGAAGAGCATAATATTTCAAGACATATGATGTACTTAATATTTAGATCAATAGACATATGGTTAAATACTTAGTGATCAACTTGACATTGCATGAGGAAATCTTAGTATGACCTGATTAGAATTTGTTAGCTACTATTTAAAGACATACAAAACAGAGGCATGTGGTAGTAAAGATTTGCTAATGCATCCACAAGCAATGTATATATTTGTGAAATACTATGCAGTCTTATAAATAAATGTGAAATATACACAGTATGCTACTTGATTTCAGAATTTCTTTTAAAAATGATTATACCCTGCTGTTAAAAGCAAAAGCAAACTAAAATCAGTTTTCTATGTTTTTTCATTAATGGGATGTAAACCAGTATACCTACGTACTAAATAGATACTGGGAAAAAAATTTTAAAAAATTCCTTTTTCCTTTACAAACAATGACAACAATCAAGCAGCTTTATTCTTTCTCTTGTCAACTATTGGAATGTTCCTTTTATTAAAAACAAATTACTTTTTAATAAAACAAGTGGTATGTTTTTACTACTATGAATGATCTAGTGTAATGTCCTATGGGGAAAATAACTTCATTTAAATCTCTCAGTGAATTATGCAAATAGGCTACACAGCAAAAACCCTCATCATATCAATAGCACCATAGAATTTTCATGGTGACTTTTGGTGTCATTGCAACAGTTAATTTTAGTATAATATATTAAAGAGGATATATCACTCCTGCTGAATAAATATGTCCTGAGAAGAATTAAATACTTTCTACTTTTCTAATTAATCAAGAAAAATGTTTTAGAAACACACACACACAAAATACATACATTTACTCATTCTTTTAGCATTGGTATTCCCTACTGAATACTAGGTAGATATATAGGGTATCTCTTTCATTAAAAGCACAGAGATAGGGGACCTAAGATGGCGGCTAGGTGAGACGGGGCACAAAAACACCCCCATGAAAAATACTAGATAAAAACCAGAAAGTGACCCAGAATACCAATTCCAGCAATGCACCAGCTGGACAAGGTCTGCTAAGATCCACAGGGACCATGCATCTGGTGAAACCGGGAGTCTGCATTCTGAAATGAGTGAGTGCACTGGCTGAAAGTCCGGCAATGGTGCTGCGGTGTGGGGAAACTGTGGGTTGGTGTTTGGAGACAGACTAGTTCTTTTTTTAAAAGCAAACAAACCCGGGAATGGCTGTGGATACAACGGGGAGAACCGTGCAGTGAAGCACGGCAGGAATGGGCTATCCCAACACCTCAGTGTCTGGCGTGGAGGATAGCCCTTCCCACACACACTGCTGATTGTCTCAGGGCCAGGGGGGTGGAGGGCAGCCAAAAGGAGAAAGAAACCTCACCCCTTGCAGCCATCTCCCTGGCGGGCTGGGGACACTCCCGCCCGGGGCTGGACCCACAGCCCAGAGCAGCATCAAGAAACCCAGTGTAATGGGGAGTGTTTTCTGCAGCACTGCGCACATGCCACAATATCAGCTGTGGACAGTAGCCTTTAGTGCACCCACAGCTAATTGTCCTGGAGCTGGGAAGGCAGAGCTGTGTGAAAAGGGGGAAATTAACACACCCCAGTCAACCATCTTTACATCAGGCTGGGAATGCCCCTGCACTGCCCGGCGGCCCAGGGCTTCCCTGGAGGGCCGGTGCGCACTTGTGACATGGCACAACCTTCCCTCAGCAGAGGTCCTGGAAGAGCACAGCTGAGTAGGGGGACCAGCTTGGAAATCCCAGGGACCCTATGCCAATACCAAGGACTTGTGGGTCAGTGGCACAGACAATCTGTGGCAAGACTGAAAAGAAGGCTTAGACTCTTCCAACAGCCTTAAATCTCTGGGAACACCTGGGAGGTTTGATTATTAAAGCTGCCATGCCTCCCTAACCACCCAGACACATGCCCCACATTGAGGGCAGACAGCACCAACAACACACCCAAACTTAGTGCACTAATTGAACCCTACAAGAATCAGATCCCCACACACCACAAAGACAAAGTTGGGGAGAATTGACTTGAGGGGAATAGGTGACTTGCAGATGCCATTTACTGGCTAGTTACAGAAAGTGTATGGCACCAAGCTGTAGATCTGACAAATTAGAGATTGGTATTTTTTATAACTTGAAAGAACCCTATCAAGTAAAGCAAATGCCAAGAGGCCAAAAATAACAGAAAATCTTAAAGCATATGATAAAACCAGATGATACAGAGAACACAAACCCAAACACCCAAATCAAAAGATCAGAAGAGACACAATACTTGGTGCAATTAATCAAAGAACTAAAAACAAACAACGAGAGAATGGCACAGGATATAAAGGACATGAAGAAGAGCATGGCACAGGATATAAAGGACATAAAGAAGACCCTAGGAAGAGCATAAAGAAGAAATTGCAAGAGTAAATAAAAAAATATAAGCTCTTATGGAAATAAAAGAAACTGTTGGCAAAATTAAAAAGACTCTGGATACTCATAATACAAGATTAGAGGAAGCTGAACAATGACTCAGCATCCTTGAAGACCACAGAATGGAAAATGAAAGAACAAAAGAAAGAATGGGGAAAAATAGAAAAAATCAAAATGGATCTCAGGGATATGATAGATAAAATAAAACATCCAAATTTAAGACTCCTTGGTGTCCCAGAAGGGGAAGAAAAGGGTAAAGGTCTAGAAAGAGTATTCAAAGAAATTGTTGGGGAAAACTTCCCCAACCTTCTACACAATATAGATACACAAAGCATAAATGCTCAGCGAACTCCAAATAGAATAACTCCAAATAAACCCACTCTAAGACGTATTCTGATCAGACGGTCAAATACTGAAGAGAAGGAGCAAGTTCTGAAAGCAGCAAGAGAAAAGCAATTCACCACATACAAAGGAAACAACATAAGACTGAGTAGTGACTACTCAGCGGCCACCATGGAGGCAAGAAGGCAGTGGCATGACGTATTTAAAATTCTGAGAGAGGAAAATTTCCAACCAAGAATACTTTATCCAGCAAAACTCTCCTTCAAATTTGAGGGAGAGCTTAAATTTTTCACAGACATACAAATGCTGAGAGATTTTGCTAATAAAAGACCTGCCCTACGTCAGATACTAAAGGGAGCCCTACCGACAGAGAAACAAAGAAAAGAGAGAGAGAGATAGAGAAATTTAACAGACATATATAGAACATTACATCCCAGGTCACCGGGACATACATTGTTCTCTAGTGATCAAGGATCTTTCTCCAGAATGGACTGTATGCTGGGACATAAAACAAGCTTCAATAAATTTTAAAATCTCTGACCACAATGGAATAGAAATAGAAGTCAATAACCATCAGAGACTTGGAGAATTCACAAACACCTGGAAGATAAAAATGAGGGGGAGATGAAAACATTCCCAGATAATCAAAAGCTGAGGGACTTCATTACCAGTAGATCCGTCCTATAAGAAATGCTAAAGGGAGTTGAGCAGGCTGAAAGGAAGGGACACTAAACAATTGACTGAAACTACATGAAGAAGTAAAGATTCCCAGTAAAGATCTCATGGTAAATATAAAAACCAATACTACTGTATTTTTGATTTGTAATTCCACTATTTGCTTCCTACAGGATCTAAAATACAAACTGTAATGATAAATCAGTGGTTTTGGACTCAATGTAAAATATGTAATTTTTGACAATAACTACATAAAGGTGGGGGAATGGAGGAGTATAGGTAAATAGTTTATATGTCCTATTGAAGTTAAGTTGGTATCAAAGAAAAACAAGGTTGTTATAGATTTAAGAGGTTAAATTTAAGCCCCATGGTAAACACAGAGAAAGTATCAGAGAATATGACCATAGAGATGAAAAGTAGAGTATGGGTTATGAGAAGTGGGGGAAGGGGCAATGGGGAGTTAAGAAATGAGTGTAGGGTTTCTATTTGGGGTGAAGAGAAATTTCTAGTAATGGATAGTGGGAAGGTGATAGCATTGCAACATTCCAAATGTGATTAATCCCACTAATGGAATGCTAGGGAGGGGTTGAATGGGAAGATTTAGGCTGTATATATGTTTCCACAATTGACAATCTAAATAGATGACAATTAAATGCCAAGGATGATCCTGGATGGGATCTGAGGATGGAGGAGAGGAGGCTCAAATGGAAACAGATGGGACATAAGAAAAAAAAGAAAGGAAATACAGAATGTAAGCTTTACATCAATATTGAATTTCTTGAACTTCTTAGCTGAGCTTAATGGGATTGCATAAAAGAATGTTCTTGTTCATGGGAAATGTATATGTGAATTGTATTGTTTGTTCAAGGATGTGTGCAGCTTGCTCTCATATGTTCAGAAGACAGAGCAATAGATGATGGATGATACGGAGGGAGGAGGGAAAGAAAGAAATGTTGGAGTGATAGGATGTTAAAGTTGGTGGATTGGGGTATCAGGGGAGGGGGTCGGGGTATGCTGGAGTTCTGCGTATGGGGTTTGTATTATTTTTGCAACTGTTCCTGCAAGTTTGAATTTATTTCAAAATGAAATTAAAAAAAAAAAGCACAGAGAGACATTGGGTGTAATAATAATGTGAATTTTAGTATTTTCACAATTTTGAAAGAAGCATGGTGCTGTGTTTCCAAATCTATGCATGCTATTTATAACATGGTAAAACTTTTCCAAAGTGGTACAGTTAGAATAAATATTTTTCAGGTTTTAGTTTCAGAGACTAGAATCTAGCCTAGTTAGCTTAAGTAGAGAAAAGATTTATTACAGAGAGTTAAATGGCTTGCTGGATCTATGGAAAGGCTAAAAAAATAGACTCTAGGTTCAGCCTCCGGGGACACCTGTAAAAGCACTTTCTGGAACTGGGTTTCCATGGGAGCCGCTGATGTTGTCATGAGTAGGGAGCTGCCTGTTTTACCGAGAAGCTGCTATGAAAGCTCCCAGCTCCATGCTGCCTCTGCCACAATTTCCACTAGCAAAGTGGATGTCGCATGTTGTTTCTCTCCCACTAATTCAGATCCAGATTCTAATCTTGCATGAGTGCATCTGATGCTGGGACATCGTATCTGGAAAGCCAATGACCTGGGAGTCTGGGGAGTTGTTTCTAACTCTCTAGCCTTTGTAGTACATGAAGGCACATTAGAAGGAGGTTGGAAAAGATAGGCGGCAAATCAATTTACAGGATATGTCACATAAGAGAACAATAATACATAAGAACATACAGGTTCAATAGCTAATAATGGCTTAAATAATGTCAGTTATTGTTTACTAGAATATAACCTTTTTATAATTTCATATTCAGGATGTTAATTCCTATTCAAAATCTCCTTCATCTTGCATAGAGAGTCTAATCCTTCATTCTCTTTGTGACAATCAAAGTTTCCAAAATCTGACATTTCTATAACTATTCAATATTTTAACCCTCATGACTCCTTAACTTCACTCATTTGTTTCACTCCCCAGTACATACTATGCACGACACCTCCACACTCGCATTACAATGTTCTTTCTGGAATTCTCCATTTTTCCTTCCTGGATGCATTTAATTCTTATCCAGCTCTTAAAGGTCTGCACAAGTATCATTTCCTTGCAAACATGTATTTCACAATGACATTTTCTTAATTTTAGTGTTAGTTTCTGTGCGATACTTGTCCTGCCTTGTGTATTTGGCATTATAGGATGCTTTGTTGCCAGCAATAGAAATTGACTCCAGCTATCTGGATGAAAATCAGGGATACATGGGATCATGGAAAGGCTGACGACCATGCTAGAAACTGAATAACAAAGAAGGATTAGGCAGCTTATACCACAACAAATAACATGCCAGAGGAGCAGTCGTCTCCTTCTCTCGCTATGCTGCAGTGAAATTCGAACTCCAGTAATTTCCACGATGTTGCGTCACTTGTTCCGGATTTGAAGTCCTGGGATCTGGGGTCATGTTTCTAATCAGGGGAGCCTAAGTCAAGGGCACAATCACTGGCAGGACCGAGTCAGGGAGAAGGATGCTCTGCTTCCCTGGACTTCTGTGGTAGGAAGTGGCCACTACCTTAAAGAGTTTTGTTAGTTGTTCATGCATATTCTGATTCTATTATGTGATTATAAGGACTTTGCCTTGTGTTTGTTTCATTTCTCACCAATAACTAGAAAATTTCTAGACATATTGCAGTTGTCTGGATGCATTTGTTGAATTTATTAAATACTACTTAAGATCCTCGGAGTTTATGTTCACCAATATTCACTGGGTCATTTACTAAAAAAAAAAAAAAAAAAAAGAAAAAAGGGAGAGAGAAGGGAGTGAATTGAAAACTGCTGAATGTTTACTCTTATGTGCAATCCCAGTTAACGAGAATAGAGATTAAATGAGTAATCTGTATCTTGTCTCATGTAAATTTTCAATCCTGTTTTCAACCAATTCTCTTCCCCTCCTGCCACCCTCCACAGATTTCACATTTCGCCACAGCCAAAGACTTACAAGGACTGCCATAATCTAACCCCACTACCTCCCTGCCTCCCTGACTTCATATCCTTACACTATACCCTTTGTTCCCGACTCCAACCCACTGATCTAAGCACACATCTATCTATTCTTTTCCAGACTGCCTCTGCTTGGAACACTTGTCCCCTATTTCCTACATTGGCTGACTATTTGCTTCTTCAGTTCTCTGTTTAGGTCCCAGAAGACTTGTCAGACAATCCTATATAAAATCACTGCTCCTGCTAACTTCAGTGTCCACTCTCTATTCCTCACACCCCTGCCCTATTTTCTTTTTAACATTTATCACCACCTGCCATATTTGTTTATTGCCTGTAACACCTGCCCCTCCACTAGAATATATAAGCTTCATGTGAGCAAGGATTTTGTCTGTTTAGTTCAGCAAATTGGCACAAGATTGCCTATTAACCATATCTGGCCCACCATGTATATATGACCTGCAAGCTAAGGAAATATAGATGAACATTTGCAATCAATTTGATTATAGAGAACGGTAACCTCAATTAAGCAAAATGTTGTCTTCTCTAAAAAAGAATTTCCATTCTTCTCATTTTGAGGCCTGTATTACAAAAAAATTATACTCAACTTTTATTATATTTTGAATTTCATCATCAGAACACTGGGGAGATTGTTTTCTCTCATTATCTGAGTAACCTACATCTTTGATTTTGCCCTTTGGTCCACAAATCCTGAAATATTTGCTAGCTAGACCTTTATAGACCAAGTTTGCTGACTTCCAGTTTAGTTTGTCACTATGTTACCCACACCTACAGCAGTGCCTGGTATATATAAGGCCAACAATAAATTTTTTGGGTGGATAAATAAATAATTTACTACTGGGCTGTTGGAAGGAGAGATTATGGAGAATGGGATGTGGAGAGATCTAAGCACAGCTGGGACTCACACATAAGATTAGCTATTAGAATCAGGGCCAACAGATGGGAGTCAAAAGTGAGGGCAAAATTCAGGCAGAAGACAAAAGGCCCCTGAGACCCCAGTCAACCAATAGCTTTAGGGAGCAAGTTTACCATTTATTCTCCTTTGCCATGTGGCGTAGCAAGATGTGAGAAGAAACTGGAAGGTAGTTAAAAGAACATCTTCTCAGCCGACTGACAGAAGCTGGTTAGAGTTCCAGCTCTGCCACTCGCTATCCAGAGGATATTGGACAAGTTAGTAACTCCTTATCTCTGTTTCCTTGTCAGAAAAATGAAAATAAAATTAGTAACTACCTCATTGTTGAGAGATTCAAGTGAAATAATGTAAAACACTTATTGGAGAACACAATAAAAGCTAGTTGTAAATGTTTTGTTGCTACATGTCTTTTGTTATAGTTTACATTCATTCATTTATTATAATAGTCAAGCATGGAGTCTAAGTTGGGTAAAAGGGAACTGAAAACATGGACCAGAGATAGTCTAAGGTGGTAGAATCAATGGATTAATTGTCCTCATGGGACTAAGTTATTACTGGGATTGGGGAACTAGCTGGAAAGATAGGAGTTTGTGGTCAGGAAGTGGGATCTTTAAAATTGTGATTTGCATGCAATTGTTGGTAATGACAAGGTCTAGAACAGTTCTTTTCAACAGAAATTTAATGCAAGTCCCTTATGTAATTCTAAATGTTCTAGTAGCCACATAAAAAGCAAAAAGAAAGAGGTAAAATTATTTTTAATAATATATTTTATTTAACTAAATATATCCAAAATATTATCCTTTCAACATGTAATCAATATTAAAATTAACCAAATATATTACATTCTTTTTTTAAATCCTAAAGCTTGGATATTTGCTGTGTGTTTTACACCCACAGTACATTTCAATTCATAAGCTCAATTTTCATCGGAAATACTTCATCTGAATTTAGATTTCATAACATTAACAATTGAAAAAATGTACATATCCTAGTTGAAACAAACATTATTAAAAGTTTTTCAATAACTAAATCATATGTCATTTACAACATTTACATTTGAACTAATTAAAATAAAAAAAATGCAGTCCTTTAGTCACACTAGCCACATTTCTGTAGCATGTATGCCAGTGCCCAGTGTACCAGACAGTACAGGTCTAGGATGTGACCATTGGAGTCAGTGGCTGAGACAGGGTAGATGCTAAGATCATTGGAGGAGAGGAAGTCAAGGAATGAGAGGCTCGTCTAACTGGATATTAAAAGCACTGAGACTTAAGATGGGATGTGTTGGAAAGAGTAACCTCAACTCAGGAATCCTAATTGGGTAATGAGGGTTAGCAAGTGACTGGGGGTTTGACAGATGACTCCTAGGGCTTTAGGGAGGAGTGAGGAAAGATGATGGTCTGGAAGTGGCAATGCAGAGCATAAAGGAAGTTCTCCAACTCCTATCCAAGTGAGGAGCATAGGAGAGAAAGCTGCCACTGCTTGAGAGCTGCAGAGAATAGAGGTCGCCAGGAAAAAGCCAGTCTTGAGTTAGAGCAAGAGGGTGAAAGGGACCTTCAGAGAACTTGAGGATATATGGATTTTTTGCTATGACAAACTAATAGCGGCAGAATACATAGTGGAAACTTTTCAGTAGTTGGGGAAGGGTAGGTGATAGGGAGTTACAGGGATGAACAAAGCATTATGGGAATGAGATTCAGGTGATGAGGAGTCTTGGGTTTCTGGTGGTGACTGATGTAAACAGGGGTGAAGGACACAAAGGGAGACATACAATCTTTTCTTTGCTCTTATCTTCTCTAGGGTTTTGGAAAGAGTACAGATACCTTGTTTTAAATTATTCTAGCTAGTGCTTACTTGTATGCCTACCTTTCCAAAATCATTTTAGGTTGCATTTGTCTTATTGTTATAATCAACAGTGAAACAGTAGTATCTTTTTACTACAGCCCTTGAACCCCCACCCGCAATTCAAGAAATATAATTAGGCATGTATTTATTTTCCTCAATTCCTATCATCCTCTCTATTATTAATAATATATTCTCAGATTTAAAAATCTAGATTATTATTACTAAATTATAGTTTTATATGATGGGGATTCTCTTTTAAGAATAATTTGAGACATCTGAAGTCTATTGTATGATTAAATTTATAATTATGTAGGCAGTTTCTCTGATTTTACTTATACCATTAATTCTTTCATAATGTGCCTTCGTTTTTCAGATCCCTAGTTTTTTTGTTTCACCTGAAATAGAGTAAATTTTTGCAATTTTTTCTAGGAGTGCATTTTATTGATATATTTTTGACCTTTTAAATACAACTGTTTTTCTATTGCCTATGGTTACAACTGTCTGCCCTCAAAACTCTGCAGATATTTCTCCATTAACTCCTGGCATTCTATGATTTGAAGGAGAATTTTTGGATTAGCTGAATGTTTGCACTTTTGTCTCTAACTGAGAACCCTTAAGATTTTTTTTTAATGTTTTTATTTAAAAACTCTGCCAAGTGTTTTTCTTTTCATGATTTTGCTTGCAATTCATACACAGACTTTTTGCAGTTTAGAATATTCGAATCATCTGCTTTGCCTCTCACCTGTTTGGACTACTTCTTTTGATTCCATTTGCCAGGTGTTTTTGTTTTTGTTTTTTTTTTTAAAAAAAAACACCAGTTATTCCTATAATATTCCTTTTAAAATAAATTTTCATCTCTGTCCTTTTTTCTTTTGATTCTAGGATAGTTTTCTAAATTTTGTTCTCCAATTATTTATTCTATTTTCTCAGTATCAGTTCTGTTCTGTTCTCTCCAGTAGGGATTTTTATTTTGCTGTTGTATCCTTAATTTCCTTGCATTCTTTCCATATTGTACACATTTCCCTTTTTTTTCATGGTTTGTTCTCTTGTTTTGATTTTCTGGTTTTTTTTTTAATAGATACCATGTCTTCTTATGTTCTTTTGAAAATACCAAGCAATTTTCTAAAATTTTGTGTTGGATAGTGAAATAAGTCTCTTTTCTATGTCCTTCCATACTTCTCTTCATATTTATAGCAGTTTGTAAATCTATATTGTACACTTTTTTGATTGATGTTTACCTTGCTCACTTGACTACAAACTTAATGTGAAGAATGTTCATGTATGATTTATTCTCCATGGAACATCTAGTCCCTGACACAATGCTGGTTATATGGAACAGGTTCAAAAAATATTTGTTGAACAAATGAGTAAATGAAGAGTTTTCAAAGTTGTCTATCTTTTCTTTATCCTACATTACTTTTTCATAGACATGTTAAATCTTACATTTATTTATCAATCCACATTTAGCATTTTTAAACATGAATGGTCCTAGACCCACTTTTGTCTATTTGAATGCAGTTGATTTTGTTTTTTTTTTTCAGTTTATGAAGTCAGAGGGCAAGTTGTCATTACTATTCCAATTTATTGTAAGAATTACTCTATATAGTTTCTGCTCTCCTTAGGTGCTATCCTATTTGTTTTCCCTCTTGGTATTTTTATTAAAATTCAATTTTATCGAGATATATGCACAAACCATAGTCCCAAGGTGTACAATCATTTGTTCACAGTACCATTATATAGTTGTGCATTCACCACACATCAATTTTTGAACATTTTCATTACTGCACAAAAAAAGAATAAGAAAAAAATTAAAGTATAAATGAACACCCAAAATATTTCATACCTCCATCCCTCCTATTATTCATTTACTTTTTGTCTTCATTTTTCTGCTCATCTGTCCAAACACTGGATAAAGGGAGTGGGAGCCACAAAATTTTCACCACCACATGGGTAAGCTATATAGTTATACAATCATCTTCAAGAATCAAGGCTACTGGGTTGCATTTAAACAGTTTCAGGTATGTCCTTCTAGCTATTCCAATACACTAATAACTAAAAAGGGATATCTATATAATGCATAAGAATAACCTCCAGAATGACCTCCCAACTTTATTTGAAATCTCTCAGCCATTGAAACTTTCTTTTGTTTCATTTCTCTTACTCCTTTTGGTCAAGAAGTCTTTCTAAATCCCTCAATGCCAGGGCCAAGCTCATCCCCATGAGTCATGGCCCACGTTGCCAGGGAGATGTACACTCCTGGGAGTCATGTCCCACATAGGGGAGAAGACAGTGAGTTTACCTACAGAGTTGGCTTAGAGAGAGAGGCCACATCTGAGCAACAAAAGAGGTTCTCTGGGAGTGACACATAGGCACAATTTTAAGGAGGCTTAGCCTCTCCTTTGCAGTAACAAACTTCATACCCTTCTAAATTGGTAGTCCCCAATGCTTGTGAGAATATCAGTAATTCCCTGGGTGGGGAAGCTTAATTTTTCCATATTTTCCCCCAGTCCCTCAAGGGGGCTTTGCAAATACATTTTTGTTCTCTGACCAAATTACTCTAGGATATATCAGAGCTTCACATTAACCTGTACAAACCAACCAGATATACTCCTAATTCAAAGTTCATGTAATTATGGTGTTTGAATAACTGATATACAAATTAAATTATATAATGTGCTACAAAAAATATCAATTTTGCACCTAATAAACATCTCTTCCTTTGGTCTCACACAAGAAGTTGAAGTTTTTTAAACACCAACAATATCATCATTTACTATTTAGTCTAATTTATCTTAGTCCTAGCCAAGTCCATTTCACCATATCTCTAACTGAAGTCTGATCTCTTTTTCAAACTCTTTAACATTTGCTGTATGGGGTAATACTGACATTCATAGCTGCTGCACTCTGGCTCTGAGTCTCAGGTGTCACACAGATATGCAAAATTCCAGGGACTGAGTTGGTTATACACAAAGAGCCCAGCATCTCAGAATTTAGAAACAGCCATTACAACTCAGGAATAGAAGTAACTGCTGTAAGAGGTTACAATCTAGGAAACTTTACAATAAGTCTTTCCTTGATTACCTATGCTCTCAGATTCAATTCTCAGAGTTTGCACATTATATTTAGTCCATTAGTGAGACATTATAATGTTTGTCTTTTCATTTCTGGTTTATTTCACTCAACATACTGTCCTCAAAGTCCATTCACCTAGCTGCATACCTCATGACTTCATTCCTTCTTGTAGCAGCTCAAATTCCATTGTATGATGCACCACGGTTCACCATTTCATTTATCAGTTCAATGTACTCTTGAAGGCCGCCTTCACCCATTGTGAATCGTAAATACTGCACCTAAACCCCACTGTGCAAATGTCCATCATGTCTCTCTTTTCAGTTCTTCAAAGTATATACCCAATAACTGGTTGCAGGGCCATATGGCAACCCCATGCTTAGCTTCCTGAGGAACCACCACTCTGCCCTCCAGATGGGCTGCATCATTCTACCTACCCACCAGTGGTGATTAGGTACATGTCTCTCTCCATATTTTCTCCAGCACTTGTATCCCTCTGTTTATTTTTTAGGCAGTTTTATTCACACACCATACAATCCCTCCTAAGAAAACGATCAATAGTTCCCTGTACAATCACATAGTTATGCATTCACCACACTAGCTATATGAGGACATTTCCATTTTGTCCAAAAATAAAGAGGAAGAAGTGAAAAAAGAAAAAAAGAAAAAGAAAAAAAGACAACTAAAAGAAGAAAAGAAAAAAGAAATCAAGATAAAATACAATAAAAAGTTCAGGCAACAACACCAATGTCAAGAATCCCATACCCCTCCCTTATACCCCCCTCTAATAGACATTTAGCCTTGATATATTGCCTTTGTTACAATTAATGAAGCATTTACAATGTTACTGTTAACTATAGACTCTAGTTTGCATTGTTTGTATTTTTCCCCAATACCATCCCATTTTAACACTTCGCAAAGTTGACATTCATTTGTTCTCCCTCATGTAAAAACCATTCTTATATTTGTACATTTTAACCACAATCATGACCACTATAGGTTTCACTAAATTTACACTTTTGTCTTTATCTTCTATCTTTCTTTCTGGTGTCCTACATACTCCAAACCTTCCTCTTTCAACTGTGCTCACGGTCATCTTTGTTCAGTGTACTTACAATATTGTGCTACTGTTGCCCAGTGTTGTGCTGTCCATATCTGGATCTATACCATCAGTCCCACTGAGCATCAAATGCCCAATCTTACCCTCTTTCTTTCTCCTGGTATCTTCATTTCTACACTCTTCTCCAAACCTCTCTCTCTTGTCTTTTCCTGTCTGTAGCACTCCCTATTGTAGAGGAGGTCTCCTGTGCATGAACTCTCTCAGCATCTGTTTATCTGTAAATATTTTAAACTCTCCCTCATTTTTGAAGGACAGTTTTGCTGGATATAGGATTCTTGGCAGTTTTTCTCTTTCAGTATCTTGAATATATCATACCACTGCCTTCTCACCTGCATGGTTTCTACTGAGAAATCCACACTTAATCTTTCCTTACATGTGATGGATTGCTTTTCTCTTGCTGCTTTCAGGATTCTCTCTTTGTCTTTGACATTTGACAATCTGATTAGCATCTTGGAGTAGGTGTATTTGGATCAATTCTGTTTGGGGTGTGCTGTGCTTCTTGGACCTGTAATTTTATGTCTTTGTAAGAGTTGGGAAATTTTCATTGATTATTTCCTCTGTTATTCTTTTCTGCCCTTCCCTTCTCTTGTCCTTCTGGGACACCTATAACATGTAGATACATGTGCTTCATGTTGTCATTTAGTTTCCTGAGCCTCTGTTCATATTTTTCCATCCTCTTTCCTATCCGTTCTTTTCTGTGTAGGATTTCAGATGTCCTGTCCTATAGTTCAGTAATCTTTCCTTCTGCCTCTCCAAGTTTGCTGTTGTATGTCTACATTGTGTTTTTCATCTCTTCTGTTGTGCCTTTCATTCCTATAAGTTCTGCCATTTGTTTTTCCAAGCTTATGAATTCTTCCTTATGGTCACCCAGTATCTTCTTTATATCCTTCATCTCTTTTGTCACATTTTCTTTCAGCTCATTGATTTGACTTAGAAGATTTGTCTGAACATCTTTAATTAGCTGTTTTACCTCTTGAATCTTAGTTGAGGTGTTAGTTTTTTCCTTTGACTGGGCCATATCTTTGTGTTTCCTGGTGTGGCTCACGATTTTTGCTGTCTAGGCATCTGATTTTCTTGATTGGTTTATTCTGGAAGTTTTCTCTATTTTGCCTTGAGTTTTCTTGTTGGTTTTCTTTGATCTCTATATTTCTTCGTTTCTCTCACTGGCCAGTTGTCAGATTGGCTCTGCTCCCCAGTATTCCCCCCAAATCAGGCACCTACTGTGACCTGTCACAGGGATGGGAGGCAGGCACTGGGCACACCAGCAAGTTCACTGTGTGTGGTAATATAGATCTGTTGGCTTCCAGTGGTGCTCTGTTCCTACTGGTCAGCAAGACCTGGGTTTGTTTTAGAACCTGCTTTGACAGTTGGGTTGTTTATATTTTTTCAGCTAAAACCAGGCTGGGTCTCTGTACAGGGCATGAAGACCAGCTCCTGTTTGTCCTAATAATGGGGTCTGGAACATCTTTTTAAGTGTTTCTATTCCCTTGCACTTCTGAACTGTCTAGCAGATGGTGCTGTTCAGTAACTCAATTTTTCCTCAGAGGCTGCTTGCCTCTGAGCACAGGCTGCTGCTACACAGGTGAGCTGAAACTGTGGGATTCCTATGTCCTCACTCTGCCAGCCAAAATCTGGCTCAATGTGGGGCTACACCTGTGGCAGAGTACTCTCTCAGCTGACCCAGTACTCCAGCCATCCCCAAGGCAAGGAACGGCCACCGGCTGCTGCTTCCTTAGGGTGGGAGAAGGGTTTTTCACAACCCAGATTGGAAATGCAGTCTCTGCCCATGTTTCCTCAGTCTCTTTGTACCTCACTGACTTGGGTCTTGAAATGTCCTCCCCTGTCTCTGGGTCTTCAAACAGTGGGGGGTCTGTCTCACTGTTGTGAGAGGTTTTAAAATCTGTGTCCCTGGTGGGCAGTTTCCTATCTGCTGATTCTGTGCCTTTCCCTCACTGAGCCCACGTGAGGGGTAGGGGAGGGGACCAACTAGTCTGGGATGGAGGATTCCTACCTGATATTTCTTCTCTATCTTCAATTTGGCATCTGCAGGGTCCTTCTCCAGTCTATATCCTCCTCTAGAGTTTCAAACAATTCAAGATTGTCCTTTTTATCATTGAATCTCCAGAGAGGAGTTTTCAGTGGCTGTTTTTGTTCCCAAGTTGATGTCGTCCCCATCTTGGTCTTTGATATCTTGTGTGGAGTAGTTGCTGTGTGGTGCATTGTGGGAACACAGGCTCTGGCACAACAAAGACTTTCAGCAAATGACTGATTTAATACTTAGGAAGCACAAAGGGTTCAAAAGAGCAGGAGATGAGATCCCATCCTGTCCCCATTGGAGGTCAACTGCTAGGTCAGGGTCAGAGGATGGAAACTTCCCATGCCACACTTTGCTTCAGAGAGGAGAGACATATCTATGCTGTCCAAGGGATGGTTGGTGGTATTTATACAACCCCAGGGGGATCAGGCTCTGTCCCTGAGAGTTCCTACCCTGATAAGTACCTGGAACTGCTTTTTCTCAGTTTCCAAGTTTGGGAGATGCCCTCTGGGTGTCTCTGTGACTACCCCAGCACCCTGAACTAATGGAATATATATTTTTAAAAAGTTCTTCAAATCCCAGCATGCATTACTATCTGCCTTCTGCTTGCAGCACTTAAGTTTTTTAGAGTATACCTCTCAGGGGGCAAGCTGCCATTTCCCATCCTTTTAAGTGGTCTCAGAATGGATTGTAGCAAGTGGGGTTTGGTGGATTGGGGATGGGGAGAGATTTCTTTCTCTCTTTATGTATAAACTAGTTTCTGGCTAATTAAAATGCAGCACTTTAAACCGATATAATAGAGAAATTAATACCTGGTTTTCAGGTTGCTAAAAATTGTGGGTATCTGAGTTAGAGGATAGTCATTGTTTGTGTAACTTTTATTTGGGTGATCTCTATTTATTGAGGCAAAGTCTAGATTGTCAAGTAATCAATATAGCTATGTCCCTTTCATAGTTCATGGGCTTTTCATCTTAATTTTGACATAAAGTGTTTTATTTCAGTCTCAGTTTTTGGTGGTAATTTGAGCATTAGGTCTTTAATTTTATATATTTTAGTGGAAAGCAGGGAAAGCCTGTAAAGTGACCCCTTCCTAGATGTCATTCTAAGTTGGAAATACTCTTTCAAACTGATAGTTTGTTACCAAATGAAAGAATAGTAAAACGCAGAGGACTTCTAACTGTATTTGCAAACTAAATGTGGTGATATCACCAGATGACAATCCTATGAAACATCTGGAGGAGCCCAGGAGTTAAAATGTATATGTATAGGATAGTTATATATGAAAAATTACAGATATACACCATGCTTGGGACTGGCTATTTGTCAATAAGACATCTGTCTGCCAGAAGTTCCAAAGGGTCTCAGCTAATTGTGGATCAATGTATTTCACTTTCCTGAAGGAAAGGTGATAACAGCTATTGTTAGAGGTAGGTTTTCTGAATAAATAAATATCTTTAAAATGTATTACCTTTTTGTCAATGGCTTTATTACTACAGTGTAGCATAAGACCCTCCTAGTTATATGAAGTTGGTCAAGGCCTTAAAAGAACTATTCCTTTGCTGAGGCTCTGTCATTCCTGAGTTCTGCAGCTATCACCTACTTCTCCCATCCCTGCAAGCAGCACACAGGTGCCTGGTACGCACAGCATGGGCCTTGATTTCTAACCATTTACATTCACTTCTAAGCAAGCAGCAGCTCTGGCTGCTTTATATGACACTCTTGGAACTTTGCAGGTTTATTCCTAAACATCAGAGCATGATGTTTGGGAATAGATACAGATACATGCATTTCAACCTGGCTTGAGGATTGAAGAGACCATATAGCATGCTGAAGCATTCTAAAATTTTAATTTAGGAGCCCTCAGTTTGGGCTCCATTCAGTTTGTTTAGTCCTCAAACATAATTTTGTTAAGCATGTTGTGGTTGGTGATGATTGAACATGTAAAATAAAGTCCTTAACCTCCAACACAGGACATCTCATTTTCTTAGCGGAATAGCTACTTTTTATTTTCCTCATACCTTATCATGTTTAGGGACTAAGGAGGGATGGTTAACTAGTATTTATTACTGATGGGAATACTCTTGGAGATTATAGCTATCACCATCACTACTCCCCTTGCTGGGGATCTCTGTGGGTTATGGAGAGTGTTATAAAGATGGGTCAACCAATCTTGAATACTTCCCAGTGAAAACCAAATGGGGGTGTGTTATGAGTCAACTTGATGGTCTGAATGGGTGACTATTTGATAGTTATTTACAGAGTTGCATGCCCAGCTCTGAGTGGTATAATATAACCTTCATTAAGTTTCATTGTTAACAACCAGTAAAGGACTTAATTACATACAAAGTGCTTGTTCAGAAACCAGTCAGAGTCAAGGTGAAGAATATAACTGTTGAATGTCACCATTTAAAAAGCCAAGTAAAAGAGGCAGAATTGGCCTGAGAAATTCCTTAGGGTATATCACAAACTGGGGACAGAATTAGAATGAAAATTCACAAGCACTGAGGTTCCAGTCTGTTGCTTAGTCACCAAATCTTTCCTCTATTCAGCTTTCAGTCACGGTTCTCCCTTTAGATTGAAAGACAGATTTACTTATGAAAGTTGGTGCATATAGTGTGATGGGGGTGTGAACACTAGCAAGAATCCAAGGGATATTTCTAAATGTAGTGTTTGTGGACACTGCCAATTTAGGCAGTGAATATTTTATTCATTACTTCAGATTTATTTTTCATTTCAAATAGGTTACATGATTTTAAAAAGAAAAATTTGGCATTATAGAAAAAGAAGAAAGGAGAAAAATTAAAAAAACAATTATCCTGTCATCCCCAAGAGAAAATTTAACATTTTGCTGAATATCCTTCTTTTAACACACATGCTTTTTTTATGTGTTATATTGTAATGTTACCAATCTTAAAACAATTCTTGAAAATTAAAAAAAATAAATATAGGAGATATTTAACTAAAAATTATTGCAAAAATCAGAATTCAATAATTGATATTATTTTAAAGAACTGGTCTCTGCTCTGAAATTGAACATGCAAAATATGGTATGAATTTATAGCTGGCCATAGAGTAGTGTGCCAGTTTGAATGTGTTATGTCCCCCAAATGCCATTATCTTTGATGTAATCTTGTGTGGGCAGACATTATCAGTGTTGATTAGATTTCTTTGAGTGTTTCTTTGGAGATGTGCCCCACCCAGCTGTGGGTGATGACTCTGATTGGATAATTTCCATGGAGGTGTTGCTCCACCCATTCAGGGTGGGTCTAAATTAAATCACTGGAGCCATGTAAATGAGCTGACAAACAGAAGGAACTCAGTGCAGTGCAGCTGTGGGTGACATTTTGAAGAGGAGCTACTGCCAAGAGGAACACTTTGAAGAAAGCACAGGTGAGAGGCAGTTTGAAGATGGCCGTTGAAAGCAGACTCTTGCTCTAGAGAAGCTGAGAGAGGACAAATATCCCAAGTGCAACTAAGAGTGACATTTTTGAGGCACTGCAGCCTAGAGAAGAATGGCCTGGGAGAAAGCCATTTTGAAACCAGAACTTTGGAGCAGATGCCAGCCACATGCCTTCCCAGCTAACACAGGTTTTCCAGACATTATTGGCCATCCTCCAGTGAAGGTACCCAATTGTTGATGTGTTACCTTGGACACTTTATGGCCTTAAGACTGTGAGTGTGTAGCCAAATAAACCCCCTTTTATAAAAACCAATCCATTTCTGGTGTTTTGCATTCTGGCAGCATTAGCAAACTAGAACAAGTAGCATTCTATAGGAGTCTAATAAATATTTTTTGAACAGATAAGCATACATTATATATGTACATGTAATATGTATCAATATACATGTGTGTGCATAGATACATGTATATATATATATGTGTATGGTATCTATATTTATGAACATCCATAATTGGCTTAGTTTACTGGAAAGAAACCAGAAAAAATACCAAAATTTTTACCGGGATTTCTTTGTCTCACCATGTCGTGTAATAATAATAACCATTTATTGTGTACCTAATGCTGTACATAGTACCATGCAGATAAAATTCACCCATGCAACAACCAAGAAAGGTTTTCATAAATATTTCCATTTTACAGATCAGGAAACTGAGACTGAGAGTTTAAATGACTTTCAGAAGTTCACACGTGTAGTAGGTAGCTGATTTTGAACCATGTTCATCTGATTCCAAAGCCTTTCCACTTTGCATTAGTGCCTCTGTTCTAAGAAAAATGAATCGACCTGATAGGAATGTAACTTCCAAATAGGAGAGTAATGTAAACTAATATTTTACCTGTTAAATTTCATGGATAACCTTTCTTTCTTGAATGAAACATATGAACTGCTATCTTTGAATTTCCAGACGTCTGGAAAGATGAAAGCAAACAGGTCTTTGTGGAACTGACTAGTTCTGGAGTTATTTCTTTTGTGGATTAATCCAACAAAGGGTGATAATAAACTTTGGATTCTGAATCTTGATGCTTCAGATTCAATGATTAGATGCAATTAAAAGCCTGCAATGAATGAAAATAAGGTCTCGTAACAGTCAAACTCAGTGACATCATAAAAAGTCTGTAGATTTATTCCTTTATGAATATATAGCACAAATATATCTTTTATAGAAGGAAAATGTTTTTTGTAAATTATTAATAAAATAAGAACATAGTGCTATGAATTCTATGGGTTGCAATTTGCCATCTGCTAAACTACTGAGGTGTACTTGACATACAATAAACTGCATATTTGCAAAGTATGCAATCTGATAAATTTGATGTATACGAACACCCTGATACCATCACCACATATCCATCACCCCCAAAGTTTCTTCCTGCTCCTATGCACATCTTCTCACCCTCTCCCTCCCCTCCATGCCTCTCCCCACCACAGGCAATTGCTGTGTTCTTTTCTGTTGCTATAGATTAGTTTACATTTTCTAGAGTTTTATATAAATGGAATCATACAATATATATTCTTTTTGTCTAAATTCTTTCAGCATAATTATTTTGAGATTCATCCATGTTTTGCATGTGTTTTTCTTTTATTGCTGAATAGCATTCCATTGTAGGTATTTATCACAATTTGTTTCTCCATTCACCTGTTGATAGACATTTGGCTATTCCATTGGCTATTACAACTAAAACTGCTATGAACATTTGGGTACAACTCATTTGAATGAACATATACTTTGTTTTCTCTTGGGTAAATACTAAGACTGGAATGGCTAGATATATTGTAGGTGCATGTTGACTTTTAAGAAATTGCTAAATTGTTTTTCCCAAAGTTGTGCCAATTTTACATTCTCACTGATAGTGGATGAGAAATCAAATTTTTTCCACATCTCCCCCTATACATGGAATGGGCAATCATTTTAATTTAGCCTTTCTGATTTACCTGCCTTTAAAAAATGATATTAACAATTTACACTATCATATTTTTTGTTGGTGCCAATATGCAGACTAGGGTAATATTAGGCAATAAATGCTAAAAAGATAAAGCCTTCCTTGAGCTAGATTACATAATAGTGTCATAATTTCATATTTGGTAATGACATGAACATTATATTTCAGGGTTTTCCAGTGAAAACACAAACCTGGGATCAAGGAAATGCTATTTTATGGGTCAATTTTTTTGTGGCTTTAATGAAGTTTTAAAATTTTCTTGTGCAGTTCATATATCTTCTTGTTAGTCTAGTCTTAGGTATTTCATAAGATTTATGTTATTATGAATATGATTTTAAATTTATATTTTAAAGGTTTTGACTGCATATAGGAACACCATCTTAACAGGCCTTTTTGTTAATTCTTGTTTCTTTCAATAGTTTATAGATTCATTGAATTTTCTGTGAAGACAATCATTTTGTCTGCAAATGACATTTTTCTGTTCCTTTATGATCCTATGCATCGTTTCTTTTTCATATCATATTGCCTTGAAATTGATGGTTTTTCAAAGTGACAAATTATTAAGGTTCTCTCCTTAGTGTTCACTTTTGATCAAACAGACATATAGTATGGTGCCCTTCAAAGACATGAGTTTTGGTCTGTGCAGCTTATTATCTGTATAACCTTGAGCAAGTAATTTGTTTACCCAAGCCTCAGTTTTCTCATCTGAAATAGGAATATTAAAAATATTTACTACCCCAATCTACTGGGATGCTGTGAGGATCAAATGAAGTAAAATACATTAAAGTCATTTTTAAACTGTGAATTGGCATGAGGGGATACACTTATATGCCTTTTATGGGGGAGCTATTGCATCTGCATCTGTTTCTATAGGGTTATTGTAAGTAGGCTATTTCTTCCTAAATAAGTTTATAAATGGGCATTAGCCTGAGTAAAAACTTCTGCTTTAATTCAGTGATAGATTAAGAGCCAGCTATTAGGAAATCTTAGCATGTATTTATGATAAGTTAAAGTAAATAATGAGAAATTCAAACAGTTGGTGTTCAGAAAACAGGTGGAATTTGAGAAAAAGTAAACCCCTCATTAATAAAAGTATCACTATATGCTGGGCATGCTCTTAAGAATAAGACATTGCCTTAGTGGAAAGGAGATCATATAAAAACCTTGCATATGAAGTCTGGTTACATACAAATAATATAATTTGTACATGATGATCATCATTGCATTTATATTTTAATAGACATAACTGGGTGGCATGTCTTTACATTTCCTTCCCTTCCTTCCTTCTTCCCTCCCTCCCTTCCTTCCTCCCTTCCTCCCTTCCTCCCTTCCTTCTCTCTTTTTTTCTCTCTCTCCTTTTCTTTCTTCCTTTTTTCTTCAATAAATAACCATATAGTGGTATTATAAATGGACCAGTAGTACTGCATTACTTATAAGACTATTCATCAAGAAATTGTTCTGATCTTTGAAAGTAAGACTTGCATTCTTATCATTGAACATTCACTCTTGTTGATCAAGGCAAACCAGTTATCAAAAGAAGAAAGGAAAAAATAGGTCAAAGGTGAAAACAAATGGGCAACAAACTGAAAGCATCTCTCATCCTTAGCTCATTAGTTAATTGTGTAGTGTTTCTAAAACATATTTTAAATGTTTTACTTATTGCAAGAAGCCATAGATTATACTAGTTTTTCATCAATTTGGATCCAAGTATAGAATTTATGGTGAACTGTATTAACATACAACCAATAGATTTTTATATATGACAGTCAGATGGAAGGACTTCTTCCTAATAGTGGAAAAGAGGTTATTATTACCACTCTGATTTTATCCATAATTTATAAATTAGGATATTTTCAATTAATGTTACATGTTCATGCAACATAAATGAGATAAGGAAATGGTAACGTTAAAATTATGCACATGTACTGAATGCCATGGCAACTACTGTTCAAGCAAGTAATACATAGCTCTGTTCTTGAAGGCTAGGAACCCTAACTTTTTCTTGAGTCTTAACTACTATTAATTTATTCAAAGCGGATATGCGTGAGGGTGTGTTGAGAGAGGAAGAGAGGAGAAAGGAGAATCAGGAAGGTGTGCACTGATAGAGAAGTCATTGATCATGGTAAGGGTATGGCTGCCACGTGTCCTGCCCTGTGCCTGAGTGATGGAGAATGGAGTGTAGTCATAGCTTGGATGTTGACCTGTAAGGCTTCTAAATTATTGGGTACATTGGAGCTACTTGCTGGAGAATGGAATTTTAGAAGAATTCTAAACAAAGGATCACTACAATTAAACTATCTTGTATATTCTGTATATTTTCCATTTTTTCTATTGTTTTCTATTTCATTCTAATTTTATTTTTTCTATCATTTCTTCCAATTCATGATAACTTGACTTTTCTCTGTCTTCAATCTCCCTTATTTCTACCATTTATTAGATTTCATTCCCATCTCTCACATACTTTGATGGCTTCTGCACCAGGTTCAGAATTTTTTTCTCTACCCTGCACTATCATCACTATCTCTGTGCTTTTTTCTGTGCCAACAATAGGCTAAAGTTTCCTCTGTCACCTCAATTATGTTGAGTTGAATCTCCAGTTCATTTCACCAAGTATCTGCTATCACCCCCCCTCAGATTATGTCAACATTTGGAATATCTGAATATCTTAAATTAAAAACTCCCCATAGTATAATATCCTAATTTCATTTCTTCCACCCTCTCATTTACAATCCTGTACATTCTGGAGGTGTTCATCTCCCTCATTGTGATTTTCATCCTTTGACTCTTTGGTTGTCCCTTAATATATATGCCTGTTTCCTGCTCTATGCCTTAGCTTAAACTATTCTTTTTGTACAGACTATTCTCCACTTATTGAAATATTCTTCATCTTTCAAAGACCATTCTGAACATCATTTACTTGAAGCATTATCACATCTCTTCAATTACAATAAAAATATAACTTATATTTGCTACTGCTTCATAGATTATGGTGCTCTCCCCAAGTCCCTTATTTCATTACAACGACCTTGTGATTTCTGCTGTCATTTCATCCATCTTACAGAGAGTTAGTAAGTGGCAGAACTGGATCTTTAGATGAAGTTTTACTCCTTGTTCAGTGCTCTTTCTCCTAACTCAGTCTGCCAGAAATAAATTCTCTGAATTTGTTTAAAGCATCATTAGCATCATTCGATAATATTTAAAATATATTATTTTATAATGTAGCTATTTTTATTCCTGTTCTAAATTTTAAGCTCCAGATTATATCTTAATTCCCTCTGGATTCCAAAATGTGACCCAGTGCCTTAAATACAGAAGATGCTCACTATATATTTTTTGAACAGATGAACAAATTAATTAAAGGACGCTAGAAAAGATAGAGTATTGGAAGCCAGAGCCAAGATGTAGAACAACATGCTTTGCACAATACTATTTTGTAAGTAAAACAATTGAAGCTTAAAGAGGGCAAAAGGTTTCTTGGGGTCACATCACAAATTAGGAACAGAATTAAAAAGAAAATTCAGAGGAGGTTCCACTCTGCTGCTTAGGCACTGAGTCTTTCTTCTTTTCAGTTTTCAGTCATGGCTCTCCCTCTAGATTGAAAGAAAGATTTGTTTATGGAAAATGGTGCATATAGTGTGACGGGGAATGAGAATCTGTCTTCACAACATTTCCATACACCTTTAACAAGATCAGCTGTGCTCAGCATCTTTCTTTATCAAATTTGCCCATTTCATTATCTTTCAGGTTAAAATACTATCCTCATTTCAATTTATTCCCCTAACTATGGGGATGTTATGAAGATTAGTGATGCAAGACACATAAAATCCTGCAAGCTTGACAGAAGAAAAGTACTACATAAATACGAAGCATGATTATTTCTGCCACTAGCAACAGGACTAGGCTTACCAATCCATCGTTCACAGGCTGCTGAGCCACCAGCAGATGACATATATTTTTTTTTCTCTTCATGGATGAAAGTGAAAAAGATTTCCCTTTGGATTTTTGGACCATTTACTCCACTTAAGTTTTCTTTGGGTGGGGGCAATATGTGAAGGGAGAGGGATAGAAGTGAGATTAATTTCAAATTAAAAATGCACAGGGTGCCAAACTGGAAAACCAGTGTTTTGAAAGAAATAAAAAAATAATATGTTTTGAAAGAAATAAAAAAATAATATTATGTGAAAATTTTGGCCTTGTTTGTTTATAACTTTCTTGTATTTCTTGTGTTATTGGGTTTATTCTGAAATAAAACATTATGAAATGCATTGGATTCAGTTGGACTTAGAAGAAGAAACATTGTGAGTTCTTTTGAGAGAGCCACGTACATCAATATAAAAATGACAGAATTTAGAGTTGATTGTAAGAAATATCATTTTATGAAAAGAGTTTGGTATAAAATCAGTGATATAACTTAATTTGCCATGCTTCATGCTTCTCACATCTAAAAGGGATGTGCTTCTGCATCTTAAAGACTAGACGTTAATATTAAGTTATGGAAAACAGAGATCACCTTAGTTATTCTTCTGTATAATGTACATGACAGTATTTTGTCATTTTTGTATTAACTAACTTCACACTACTTCTGTAGTGGGAAAGGTATCCTTGTACATCACAAAAACCTGATTTTATGACCCCACGAAGCAAATTGACCTAGAATTAACTGCCAAGAACATTGAGCAAACATTAACTAGGACAAAGTGAAACTTATCTCCATCAGAAATGCTCCTAAAATTGTAACAGTGAATACCAAATATCTCCATATGCTAGTCCATGAGTTCAATGACCTGGGCATATATTTACAGCTAACTCATTTGGCAAGTGTATGGAGCAGCTAAACAGCTCAAAATCTTCTATAATTGGAAGTGTTACTGATGTTTTTCTATGGCCAATGTTGGCAACTGGAAGTGTTTGCTTCCTGTGCTGATATTGGGCTAGCTTTATGGTGTAGAAATCTGAGTTCTCAATTGAATACTTGTCAAATTACTGAAGGTGACTCACAGTTGCTTTTTAAAATGTCTTTCTCTTTTTTTCTTGTTAAAGAAGTTGTGGGTTTACAGAATAATCATATACAAAATGCAGGATTCCCATATACCACCCTATTATTTACACCTTGCATTGATGTGGAACATTTGTTACAATTGATTATTGTACATTTTTATAATTGTATAATTAACTATGTTTCATGGTTTAACTTAGGGTTCACTGTTAACGTAGTGTAGTTTCATGGACTTTAAAAATTTTTATTTTGTTGCCATATATATAATGTAACATTTTCCCTTTCAATCATATTCTGATATATATTTCAGTGCTGTTAATTGCATTCTCAATGTTGTGCTGCTCTCACTGCCAACTTTTAGAGAAACGTAGGGAAGCATCTTCAATATCTTGTTACTCAATTGTTTCTTAGACTTTACATCCAAAGCACAAGCAACAATAGAAAAAGTAGATAATTGGGACCTCATCAAAATTAAAAAATTTTGGCCTCAAAGGACTTTATCATGAAATGTCCCACACAATGAAAAACCTACATAATGAGAGAAAATATTTGGAAACCACATATCCAGTTAAAGTTTAATAACCAGAATGTATAAAGAAATCCTTCAACTTAACAACAAAAAGACAAAAATCAATTAAAAGGGAGGCAAAATATTTGAATAGACATCTCTCCAAAGAAGATACACAAATGGCCAGAAAGAACATGAGAAGGTGTTCAACATCATTAGCCATCAGCGGAATACAAATTGAAACTACAATGAGATAGCATTTCACACCCCTTGGAATGGCTACTATTTAAAAATGGAAAACAGCAAGATTTGGAGAGGATGTGGAGAAATAGGAACACTTATTCATTGCTGTTGGCAATGTAAAATGGTGCAGGTGCTGTGGAAGACAGTTTGGCAGTTCCTCAGAAAGCTAAGTAGAGAACTATCAAATGACCTGGCAATCCTGCTACTAGGTATACACCTAAAAGAAAAGAAAGCAGGGACTCAAACAGACATTTGCACACGGATGTTCATAGTGACATTATTCACCATTGTCAAAAGATAGAAGCAACGCAAGTGTCCATCAACCAATGAATGGATAAGTATACTGTGGTATACACAGTTGCTTCTTGAGGAAAGGCCTAGCTTTGCCTGCCTTCCATGAGGAGGTAGATAGGCCTTCCACAGGATGACAATCTTGGATAGGCTTTTCAGGTATCATAAAGATTTTAACAGTTCTACCTGCTCATCTGGAATCCAAAGTATGTAGCTGCTTCGTCAAAAACAATAGCTTGTCATCAAGGCACTCCATATTTTTCTGCACTAAGTAATACTACTCCATGGCATGAGCAGTTGATTTTTATGTTCTGCCTCTGATCCTCACCTTCATATTTACATCAACATAACTGAAGCTCAGAGAAGTGAAATAAATTGTCTAAGATCAAACAGTTTGTCAAATCCAGATCTCCTCAAAGCCTGTGATCTTTCCCATGTATTACCTTTAATCCAAAATCTGACTGTGAGAAGCACATTAGTCCAAAGACCTCTCCTCTGTCAACCTATCTGGATACTCTTATATTTTATTATTGGATCCAGTTTGAAGACAGAATGGCAGAATGGCTTCATCTACATTATCTTAGACCTTGGTGGAATTACTCTTTCTGCCTTCAATTTTATTGAAAGAGATCACAAGTAGCAGTCATATTCAGTCCATTTCTTTCTCAGAGGTCCCAGATTAAGTCCCATAGGCAAATATCTTTTAGAATTTACAAATCAGTAATTCGAATTTTCTTCTGGGATTGTAATGATTAAATTAAGTTCATGTGCCAACTTGGCTAGGTTATGGTGTCCAGTTGTTTGCTCATGCAACCACTAACTTGATTGTTACTGTGAAGGTATTTTATGAATTTAAATCATTAGTCGGTTGATGTAATATGGATAATTATGTCAGCACTCTAACAAAGGAGTTTGCCTTCAGTAATGAGAGATGTCTCTGCCAATCATCCAAGGCCTTAAAAGGCAGCTTCTCCTGGGGAATTCATTGAAATCTTCATCAGAGTTCCCAGCTGGCCCCGTGGAATTCATACTTACCAATCCCCATTGTCGTGTGAGCCAATTCATATAATAAATCTTATTATATTCACAAACACACTCCATCAGTTATTTTTCTCTGGAGAACTCTAATACTGTGATGAGTTGATAGCTGATATTTTTCTATTTTAAATTAATAGCTATACTCCTTTTATAATTTTTTTTATGAGTTGTCTGTTATGCATCTTGGAGTCAAATTGGATAGTTTGTCATATGAAACAGTATTATGTTTTTGGCTAAAATATTTGTTTTTCTGATCTCCTTGGTCTGTTTTGTAATTTATTAAGTATATTTTGCACATTATTCATTGCCCACCATCTAAATTCCTGTCAATAAATAAGAATAAGTGCCTTTCTGAAGAGAACAGAACTTAATCCTTCTTTTACCTTTTATCTTCTTATGCTCTCTTCAAGAGACATTATATTCTGCACAATATGTTCTTTGATATAAGAGGATCTGAAGTCTATGTAAGGATACTAGGGAGAATGACCATGTTGAAGATAAAGAATCCAATTAAATTCATCCAATGCTTATTGAGTACAGACTATGTGTTAGGCACTGTGGGGTATTAGAAACATTAACATAACTATAAACATAGCCTCTGGCTTCTCCAGTTCACAAACTGGAAAACAACAAAGAACAACATAATTTAGAATTAATTTTATAGAAAGATAAAAAGGGCTTAAAGGAAAGGAAAAATCTCTAGAATGTTTTGTATTATGGTAGTTTCATTTTAAAACTTGAAACCATCTAAGACAGTAACTTAAAACATTTTTTCTTAACATTTTACAGGAGTATCCCAGCAACCCATTCTAATGTAAGTTAACTGTGTGTTCTGATGTTCTTTATGACTTTTTATTCATTATAGCATATGTCATAATGCTGTTCCATGAACAACAACGCTATGCATAGGCGACTGAACCGATACTGCAGCCTGTGGATAATATGTCATTTTTGGCATACCAAATGGTTCCCCTCTTCTCCATTCAAGAAAGCAGATGGTAATGCAAGTGAGGGTGACATTATTTTAGAAAATCTTGAGTCTGTGCTCATATATATGAAAAGTGAATTACTTGCAGAGCACACACACCTGATTGTAACTGCCAACGTGTAAAGAGAATTGCTATGCTAAACCAAAACAGAGTAAAAGTTAATGGGTTTTCATTTTGGTCCAGTTTCTAATATTTACCACTTGATCACAATTTCCATCATAGAGTCTTTGCTTCTCTAAACCTAAATATTTAAATTATGTTGAGCCAAGGCCCTGGGATACCACCAGGAGAGAAGTCACACCACATGGAGAATGGCAAAGATATGCTGGTCATCAAGAATAGGAGTTCAGACATTTCTTCCTGCTCTGTGGTACCATGTATCACAGTTGCCAAGGCAGACACAATACACACAAGTGCTTGTTGGGACAATGCTTTACTTGCATAGGGAAGGGATGGAGCTACTTCAGCTTCAGTAGTGGGCATTGGTCTTCCATGGCCAGTGGGTCCCTCCCAACGCTGATGCAGGTCAGTGTACAGCACATACCCCTGTTATGTCACAGGGAGGAAGACTCTACCCTCCCTGCCAGAAACAGATACACTAGTGAGGTTGGCCAGGTGCCATATTATGCATACTTTTAAGAAATAAATAGAAATACACTGTGTAGCTACAATGCAGAAAAGACATCAAATATGGAAGAAAAAACTGGGTCAAGCCACAGGTTTGATGGCCAACTTCCAGATAAGGGAATGTTCCAGGCCAAGGGCTCTGAGTGGGCAAGCCCAAGGAGGGGTGGCGGGTAACACAATGGCTGCTTTCCCAATAAATTCTTTTTAACCACTCCTTATAGCTTATTTTTATTGTTAAACAACTCAATGCCTGGCTATGTGATAGGAACAAACAGAAGCAAGAACCTACTAGCATGTATGGATTTGTGAGCATTCATTCTAAATTAGCCTCAATTGATTGCCTGCATAATCAATTCATTGGAGAATGCCAGGTTTTGTTTCACTTGGTGCTATTGATAGTGAGGAAATCAAGATATGACCCTTGAATGTATTACCTTATGGGTCTGAAAAGACCTTTAAGCTTCTTGTGCCCCTCAGGATTCTTGGTATTTCTGAAATTTCTTAAAGAATATAGTCTATGTAACAATTTTAATTGTACATCTTTGACTAAGACAGGCAGGTATTTGATTTTGGTTGGCACTTTGGGAATTTTTTTATAATAATGATAACACAACACAAAAATGACTGAGTTTATTAGTCAGGATATACTATGTTATGCTGCATACATCTCAACAATTTAAAACAACATACATTTGTATTTCTACATATCAATGCAGGGTGTGTATGTGGAGGAGATCTGCTCAGGGATCTAGGGATGGAGTCTCTACCATCCCTCCATTTCAACATGAGGCTTCAAGGTTTGCCATTGTAACCGTGGAGAATCGTCACTGGCTTTTAAATTACTCCACCTGGCAGTGACATGTCACTTATGTTCACAATTCATTGGCTGAATCACATGGTTTTGACAAACTTCAAAGGGGACAGGGAAACAATTTTTCTACAAGACCAGGAAAGGGAGGAACACTATAAGATCTATCATAGTTATCAAGGCTGGCTGTGTCATCTATATGTGGAAATATTAAAGAAAAATTAGAAAGCAATGTTTTAAATAATCTATACATAGTTTAAGATATTCTCATACGTTTACCAAAATCACATTGCGGAAAAAAGAAAATACATGTTACTACTCTGATAGCATTTAGATATATGATGTTTTGCTCTTTTTCTTACATATTTATTGTTGTTACATAGTTGTTATTATATGATGCGGCGCAATGGATTGCACACACCACTATTATGTCACAGTGGGGAAGACTCCATCCCTGCCCTGCCAGAAACAGCTATTTTAGTATTATTATAGTGATTTTACAATTTTACAACTTCTTTTTGTCACTTGACATTATAGTAAAAATGATCTCTTTTTGAAGCTAGATGGTCTTTATGACCATTATTATTATTAATGCTTTCATGAAATCACATTTAGTGGGCATACCATAATTTACCTAACATTGCTGGGTATATACATTGTTTACCATTGCTGGTCATTGTGAATGCTGAAATTCACAAAATCTTCAACAGCTTTAGCTCCTAAATTTATAAAACATGGGTAGTAACTCCTACTTCATATATGTGTTGTAATATATATATGTGATATATATGTTGCATATTAGATCTTGGATGTAAATCATCTGTGATAATGCATAGAACAAGTGTTGCCTCCTTCTCCTTGGATAATCCATCTCATTAAATCTACTGGTTACTCTGCATCTTCATTATTACTCTCATAACTTTGTATATGTTTCTGAATCAAGCCCAGATTTGGTCTGGAATTTCAGGATGCCCCCAGCTCCCTCTCTAGATCTGGCTTAGTCAGTTGCTATTGTATATGCAGTAGGTAGAAGCCATGAATGTTGCTAAACATCCTACAATGCACGAGACAGTCCTCCACAATAACGAATTACCCAGCCCACAGTGTCAATAGTATGGATGTTGAGATATGTTGATTAGACTAACTTTCTGGTTAGTCTTCTCTTGCCACTGTATCTCTGTATCTGTCTATATTTCTCTTACAGTTCTTACTGTCATTATCTCTTTTCTGCCTTGGGGAAAGGAACTGCATCTTATTTATCTTAGTATTTTCCGAAGCAGGTGCTGAGTCTTAAGAGGCTCTGAGTTGATATTATGTACTTAACTCATATGAGATCCTGAGCATTACTAGTATTTGAAAGTAAATTGTTTTAAAAATAATTGTATTTTTTTCAGAATGCTTGGATTTGGAATTTTTAAGGCAGTTACTAACAATTTTAGTAAATACAAAAAAAGTCTTATTTTTAAAATGAATTGGACACTCATGAACTAAACAAAGAATGATTGAATAATCAAACAAAAATAATATATCTCTTTTGCATTATTTCATTAATATAGAAGTAAATACTATGTTTATCTATGCTTTCATTATTAAGTGAAGATTTTATTTAAATGTTTTTGTAAAGGAAATAGCAGTTTTCAGTAATATATAATCATGTCAATATGTGAATTCATATTTCATAAGCTGTTCTGTGACATATTTTGTTAAGCTCTTCTGCGACTATTTTATACTTCAATGAGAATAGACTCTTAGAATTTTATTATGTAAACGTGTGTAATACTTAACCATCTTTCAATTTTAATTAGATGCTTATATTTTAACAGATTCTTTCTTTAGTTCTGATTTTTCTTCTTATTTTTTGTTCTAGTGACATTTCCCCTCTTATTCAAGTAGGAGAGGAATTCTAAAGTGATATTCCGTAGTTAGTAAACTGGTAATACTAAATCTTATGAAAGCAATTTCTGTGGAATAATATGAGTGGAAATCAGACTGGATGTGGTTGAGCAGTGAGTGGAAAGTGAAGTAATGGAGACATCATAATAGTTTGAGAGTAGGCTATTAGATATGGCTTCAGAGTCACCAGAAGGGAAGTTGGGTAGAGGAAAAATTTCTTATTTTTAGGTGGATAGTGTAGTGTTGACTTTGTTTACAAGCCACCATTGTCAGTGTTTTTGAGTCATTTCCCTTCCATTATGCCATGTGAGAACATTTTCAGTTTAAAGTTCTTATTCATTCCTCAGCACTCCACTGAAACTTCTCACACTCAGCAATTAATAATTGCAACAAACACACCATGGTATATCCTATCCCTGATTTTTACTGCTGATTTTTATTGTTACGTAACTTTTGATTCATGAATATGAATAAAATTCATATTTTATTTTTCCAACTTGTAAGCTTTTAATAAGCATGCTTCCTTCTTATATTTATTAATTAGAGAGTGCATTGAAGAAATTATTTTGAGGATGTAGTTCCTTATATCACAGAATGGCCTTAATGAAGCCACACCAGATAACTTTTTTGTCAGTTATCAGTTCCATGAAAAGCTCTAATTATACAAATAAATGCCTGGAAACCTTGTGTCTGATTATATGTTTTTCTTAGCTCTGACTGCTTGAAAGCTCAACCTCAGAGCCAAATTTTGGCACACTTATAGTATTAACACAGAATTTATCATATGTGCTATGTTAATATTGGATCTTGTGACTGGTCTCATATTTGTTTTCTACCTTACTCCACTTTGGTCCATTTTCACCTTTATTCTGTTTTTTTTTTTGTCTTATTGTTTGTGTTCCAAATAATTTGTTGGAATTATTATAAGTACAATAATACATTATAAAATAAAAAATATTAAGAATAAACTTTGCATGCCTGTGAGATCTAATGACTTTCACACAGTAGCAACGCAATAAATATTTATTGCTATTCATGATGCTACTGATAACTGTATGAAATGATACGGACTGGTAGAGTTGAATATAAGTAAACAAAAAACAGAAAAACCTAACAAAAATAACAACAAAACCTGCTTCAATTCACTGTAAAAAATTTTCTGAAACTGATCAGAAATTTTTGAGCTCTAGTTTTTTTCTTTCTACAGAAAAACAGACTGCCATGATAAGTTTGCTTTAGTCATATATTTCTTCACCCCTAAACTTTAATTCTTTTATTAGAGTAGTGGTAATTTTGTAGAAAATTCATGCAAAAAATAGAGTTCCCATACCCTCTCACATGTAGTTTTCCCCATTATTAGCACTTTGTGTTAGTATTCAACTTTGTTACAATTGATGAATAAGTATTATTATAATCGTGCAACTTTGTTACAATTGAAAGAATATTATTATAATTATACTATCACTATAGTTAGTCCACAGTTTTCGTTAGGGTTTATTGTTTGTGTTGTCCAGTCCCATGGGTTTAAAATTTTTTCTAGTAACATATATAGAACCTAAAAGCTTCCCCTTTTAATCACATTCAAATATATAATTCACTGGTGTTAATGATATTCACAATGTTGTGCTACGATCACCCACATCCATTACCAAATTTTTTCAATACCCTGAACAAACTCTGTACCCATTTACACCTTAATTCTCTATTCCCCACCCACATCCCAGTTCCTGGTAACTTTTATTCTAATTTTTGACTTTATGAATTTGCTTATTCTAATTATTTCATATCAGTGAGATCACACAATATTTGTTCTCTTGTGTCTGGCTTATTTCATTCAACATGATCCTTCAAGGTTCATTGATGTTGTCGCAATACAGAACTTCATTCTTTTTTATGGCTTAATAATATTCCATTTTGTGTATGTACCACATTTTGTTTATTCATTCATCGGTTGATGGCCACTAGGGTTGCTTCCATCTTTTGGCAATTGTGAATAATTCCTCTATGAACACTGGTGTGGAAATATCTGTTTGAGTCCCTGCTTTCAATTCTTTTGGGTATTAGAAGTGAGAATGCTGGGTCATATATTCATTCTGTACTTAACTTTCTGAGGAAATGTCAAACTGTTTTCCACAGTAGCTGCATCAACAATGAAGCAATGTTTCTATTTTTCTACATCCTCTCCAATGCTTATTTTCCATTTTTTAATAGTAGCTATTCTAATGGGTGTGAAATGGTACCTCACTGTGGTTTTGATTTGCATTTCCCTAATGGCTAATGATGTTGAGCATCTTTTCATGTGCTTATTGACCATTTGTATATCTTCTTTGGAGAAATGTCTAATACGGTCTTTTTGCCCATGTTTTAATTGGGTTATTTGTGTTTTTTTTGTTGAGTTGTAGGTAGGGTTTTCTTAATATATCTTGCATACTAAACCCTTATCAGATATATGGTTTCCAAATATTTTTTCTCAGTCTATAGGTTGTCTTTTTACTTTCATGATGAAGTCCTTTGGGACACAAAAGTTTCAAATTTTGATGAAGTTCCATTTCTCTATTTTTTCTTTGGTTGCTCATGTTTTTGATAGAAAGTCTAAAAAACTATTGTCTAACACAATGTTATGAAGGTGATTCCCTAAGTTTTCTTCTAGGAGTTACAGAATATTGGTACTTATATTTAGGTCTTTGATCCATTTTGAGTTAATTCTGGTATGTGGTATGAGGTAGTGGCCCACTTTCATTCTTTTGCATATCGATATCCAGCTCTCCCAGCACCGTTTGTTGAAGAGACTATTCTTTCCCCATTGAATGGACTTGGCACCCTTGTGAAAAATCAGTTGGACATAGATTTGAGGGTGTATTTTTGAACCCTCATTTCAATTCTGTTAGTCTATGTGTCTGGCTTTGTTCTTGTATTGTGCTGTTTTAATTACTGTAGTTTTGTAATAAGTTTTAAAATTGGGTGGTGTGAGTCTTTCAGCTATTTTTGATTCCTAGCTTTCTTTCATTGTGGTAAGAGAAAATACATTGTATGATTTCAACATTTTTGAATTTTTTGAGACTTTTTTTTGTGTCCTAACTTACGGTCTATGCAGGAGAACATTTCATGTGCATGAGAGATGAATGTGTTCTGCTACTGTTGAGAGAAATGTTCTATATCTGTTAGGTATAGTTGGTTTATTGTATTATCCAAGTCTTGTATTGTTTTTTATTTATTTTTTCTTTATATGGTGTATTGATGTCTTATACTATTAATTAAAACTGTTTCTCCCTTCAAATCTGTCAATTTTTGCTTCATATATTTTGGGGCTCTACTGTTAGGTGCATATATATATATAATTGTTATGTCTTCTTGTTGTATTGGTCTCTTTATCAGTATATATTGGCCTTCTTTGCCCCTTGTAACAGTTTTGACTTAAAGTCTTTTTTTTTTTTTTTTTTTTTTTTGGTCTGTTATTAGTATAGCTACCATAGCTTTCTTTAGCTTACTATTTGCATAGCATATATTTTCCTACCCTTTCACTTTCAACCTACTTGTGTCTTTGAATTTAAGGTGAGTTATTGTATACAGAAAATAATTGGGCCATGCTTTTTTATCCATTCTGCCACTCTCTGCCTTTTGCTTGGAGAGTTTAATCCATTTACACTTAAATTAACTACTGATAATGCAGGATTTTCTTCTGCCATTTTGCTATTTGTTCTTTGTAAATCTTACACCTTTTTTGTGCTTCAATTTTTCTCTTAATGCCTACTATCATGTTTCTGTGATTTTTTATATTGTTTCATTTTGAGTCCCTAGTCATTTCTTTCTGTTTGTATTTTACATGTATTTTCTTGTGGTTAATTTGAGACTTAAATTTTCCATCCTAAATCTATGACACTCACATTTGATTTGATACTAACAACTTAAATAGCTTACACAAACACTGTTCCTATACCCTACCTTCCCCCACCTTTTTGTTGCTTTTGTTACAAATCATATCCTTATACATTGCATGTCCAAGCCCAGTTTTATCATTGCTTTCTATGCGTTTGCATTTTAGAACCTGTAAGAAGTAAAAAGTGGAGTTACCTACCAAAAAACACAATAGTATTAGCATTTTAAATTACCCATATGGAAGTCTTTATTTCTGTATACTGCTTCGATCCACTGCCTCATGTTCTTTCCTTCCATTCTCAAGAACTCTCTTTAGTACTTTTGTAGGGCAGGTTTAGTGGTGATGAACTTCCTTAGCTTTTGTTTATCTGGTAATGTCTTAAACTTTTCTTCATTTTTGAAAGAAAACCATCCCTGAATTTTATAAAAGTGGGTGCATGGTGGTAGATTCTTGAATCTTCTCCTTTTGTAGTCATTGTTAATCCCTTGTTGATTGAAGTGTGTTCCATGGAGCAGCAACTTTGGTGTACTCTGGGAGCTGGTTATAAATGCATAGCCTTGGACCACACCAGCAACCTACTAAATCAGAGTCTTGAGCTTAACAAGGCTTCCAGGTGGTTTGTATACATATTAGAATTTGAAAGGCACTGATTCAGACTACTCTTTGCAGGCTAACAGTGGCTGACTTCAGGAATAGGATAATTTGAGAAACAAAGAATAGTGACTAGTAAAGGAAATTTGAAGATATAATTGAAGTCCCTAATCAACTGATTTTGAGTTCATCAAGGGGGTTGGCCTGACATGGACAAGAGAGCCCTTCAAAGAAGGCTTAGTGCTCTTGAGGGCCGTGTAGCAGTTCCTCAGAAAGCTAAGTATAAATTGCCATATGAGCTGGCAATCCTGTCACTAGGTATATACTCAGAAGAACTGAAAGCAGGGACTTGAATAGACATTTGCACACCAATGTTTATGGTGACATTATTCATGATCACCAATGGATGGAGGGAGACCAAGTGTCCATCGACTGATGAGTGGAAGGGCGAACTGTGGTGTATATATATGATGGAATATTGTGTGGCTGCAGGAAGGAATGAAGTCATGATGCTTGCAATGATGTGAATGAACCTTGAGGACATTATGTTGAGTGAAATAAGCCAAAAACAAAAGGACAAATAGTGTAGAACTAACTATAATGAGCAAACTCTGAGAGTTAAATATGAGAGCATAGGTTATCAGGAGATAGAAAGAGGGCAGAGATTAGGCAATTGATGTTCAAGGAATACAGAATGTTTAATAAGGTTTATGGTAAAGGTCCAGAAATAGCACAAATACTGTGTGATGGTAACACAATTTTGTAAGTGTAATTAACAAAGGTGAGTGTATCACTGAAAGAGGAAGATTAGGGTCCTATATGTCACCAAAAGAAAGCTCGAGGATAAAAACTGGGACTGTATAACTTAGTGAAACCTAGAGTGGATGATGACAATGGTTAATTGTACAAATATAAGAAAGTTTTTACATGAACTAGGACAAATGTATGTCACTATTACAACGTGTCAATAAGGGGGTGGTATATGGGAAAAATACAATCAATGCAAACTGACATCCATAGTTAACAGTAACATTGTAATATTCTTTCATTAATTTGTAACAGTGGCACTGTACCAAAGCTAAATGTCAATTATAGGGGGATATGAGCAAGGGGTATGGGATATATTTTTTTTCTTTTTGGAAGAAATAGGAATATTCTCATATAGATTGTGGTGGTGAATGCATAACTATGCGATTATGTCAGTAGCCATTGACTGTACACTTAGGATGGACTGTATGGTGTGTGAATAAAACTTTTTTTTTCTTTAATAAAAGAAGGCACCTTAGGCCTTCCTTGAGCTCAGAGACTTTTGCTAGCCTTCAAGAAGCAAACTACTTAAAAAAAAATGTATTCTGCTGACAACCATGTGATCTTGGAAGACAATCTCAAGCCTCAGATGAGAATGCAGCCCAGCCAACATCATAATTGCAGCCTTGTGAGACCCAGAGGAGAGGACTTTGCTAAAGTGTACTCGGAATCCTGACCCTCAGAAACTATGTGCTAATAAATGAGTGTTGTTTTAAGGCAAAGAAAAAAAAAAAAAAAAGAAGGCTTACAGTACTAATACATGCTACAACTTGGATGGATCTTGAAAACATTATGCTAAGTTAAAGAAGCCAGTCAACAAAATGCCATTGTTATATGATTCCATTTTTATGAAATATCCAGAATAGCCAAATCTATATTGACAGAAAATAGATTAGTGGTTGCTTAAGGCTGGGGTTGGGGATGATGGGATGAGGGTGACAGCTAAAGGTAATGAAAATGTTTTAAAATTGACTGTGGTGATGGTTGTTCTTATCTGTGAATATACTGAAAACCATGAATGGTAATTTTTACATGGGTGAATTGTATGGTATGTGAATTATATCTCAACAAAGCTGTTTAAAAAATGAAGTAAACCTGTCACTTCAAGGAAAACAACTGACAGTATTTTTTGCCAGTGATAAAAAGAAAAATAGTGACTCTATCAACATGGAGATTTATTAGTCCTTTAGTTTTATTTCTCCAATTTTTATTTCCATGTTTTTTTGAACAGAGTAGTTCAAAATTTTAAAATTCTAGTTCTAAAAACATTTAATTTTGCTAATCCTAATCTTGCCTAGGCATTAATTTTACTGTATTCATAATGACTAAAAAATGACACAAATACACACATATGCACACTCATGCAGTCTCCCCATATACCAGTATGCAAAAAGACCCCTGAGTAAGTATATGATTAAGTAGGAGTATATATGTAGAACGGTTTCAGTAGCTAGTTTGCACTTGTTCTGTCCTTGAGTTCCTTATACTTAAGGTATATGTGTGCTCAAAGAAAGACAGTTAATTTCAGTTGATAATTTTATGGAATTAGTTGATAAAAAGTTTCTCTGTTATGATAATTATCTATGTTTATTATGTATACATATATCTACTGCTCACTAAACAGTTTCTGTTATGGTTTCTATGACTATGCCATTGTCTAAAGCTACATCTATAAGTACATGTACATCTATCTCTAAAGAATGAACTTATGGCTCCTTAGTCAATTCATAGACCATAGGACATTAAGATATATGTGATGTATATATACATCAATCTAGCCCCTGGTTTCCATTGTAGATGCCATTCCAAAACTTCTTCATCCTAAGATCCATGTGAGCCACTGTGTCCTGGAATCTGTATTTTATCAAGCTACCCTAGTGATTCTTTTGGTTCAGGCAAGTTTGGGAAGTACTGAAATCAATGAGTAGGTACATATGTAAATTATACTCCTTTTAGAAAAGAAATGCTCATATAATATTGCAATTAATATTATATTCTTTTTACTCATATTTTAAACATGAATTTAGTGTTAACATGGAAACTCTGTATTTAGTACTTTATGATTCAGAAAAATCCAAATGCCTTTGAAAATTTAGAAAAATTCAGTGTTTTGTGGCTCATGTTCAGTTTTTTACAAACTAAAATTGTACATCAAGTTATTTGTGAACATAGATTTTTTTATGATAATGAAAGAATGGATTAAGTCATAATTCTTAGCATAAAATTTGGTGTGGAATAACATCACTAACTTGGATACTTGCCTTTTGTTGACATCTGTGCCCTCAGAACTAGGGGCTGCAGTACCATACATAATATTGGTTCTACATTTTTTAGCCTTGCAGTGACAGTTCAACTCAGTAATTCAAAAAGTAAATGCAAAATAAGGAAGAGACTATAACTGAGCTGGCTACTAAACACACACACACACACACACACACACACACACACGAAAAACAGATACTGTCTTTAGCTTACGGAGTGCATCAGAGGTTTACAATCACTTGTTTGACAGACTGGGTTTTCTTATTTTCCTCATGGTTCAGGAGTCAAAACTATGTGCAGTCTACAGTAGAGTTTTCTAAGACACAAAACTGCTTGTGTTTGCATCACAGGAAATGTTTACATGGAAGCAAAAATGCTCCAGTATCACAATAAATCATAACACCTCAGAGTTCATATTTCCATATGCTTCCTTGGCATAATAAAGTAGAAAAATCCTGATGTTTTAAAATACACTTTAATTATAGACAAACTTTTCTATGAATCATAGACGTTCCTGAATAGTGCAGATAAATGTATTATTTTGCCATATTGTGAACCTTTATCATTCTCAAGTGGAAATAAGTATAGAAGCTATAAAATAGATATTGTGTATTATTTTATCTCTGAAAATATCCATTTATTTTAATCAACTAAAATAGGATTTGAGTTGGATTAGAGTTTTGGAGTAGTCCATGTCAGACTGCATCAGGACAACTTGAACTGTGCTGTGTAGGTGATGCAAAGGTATCCAAAGACCTTTAATCTTTTAAAAATTATTAGAGTCGAAGTTTTAGTCCTTAAGACAACATGTGGGAGGCGGGGCAAGATGGCAGACTGGTGAGCTGTATGTTTTAGTTACTCCTCCAGGAAAGTAGGTAAAAAGCCAGGAACTGCGTGGACTGGACACCACAGAGCAATCTGTCTTTGGGCATACTTCATACAACACTCATGAAAACGTGGAACTGCTGAGATCAGCGAAATCTGTAAGTTTTTGCGGCCAGGGGACCCGCGCCCCTCCCTGCCAGGCTCAGTCCCGGGGGAGGAGGGGCTGTCAGCTCCAGGAAGGAGAAGGGAGAATTGCAGTGGCTGCTCTTACCGGAAACTCATTCTACTGATTCAAACTCCAACCATAGATAGACTGAGGCCAGACACCAGAGACTCTGAGAGCAGCCAGCCCAGCAGAGAGGAGACAGGCATAGAAAAAAAACAACACGAAAAACTCCAAAATAAAAGCAGAGGATTTTTGGAGTTCTGGTGAACACAGAAAGGGGAAGGGCGGAGATCAGGCCTTGAGGCGCATATGCAAATCCTGAAGCAAGGCTGATCTCTCTGCCCTGTGCACCTTTCCTTAATGGCCCTGGTTGCTTTGTCTATTAGCATTTCAATAACCCATTAGATCTCTGAGGAGGGCCGTTTTTTTTTTTTTTTTGTTTTTTGTTTTTAAATCCTTTTTGCTTTTTCTAAAACAATTACTCTAAGAAGCTCAATACAGAAAGCTTCAAAGAATTGAAATTTGGGCACGTCAAGTCAAGAGCAGAACTAAGACAGCTCTGAGACAAAAGGCAACAATCCAGTGGCTGAGAAAATTCACTAAACAACACAACTTCCCAAGAAAAGGGGGGTGTCCGCTCACAGCCACCATCCTGGTGGACAGGAAACACTCCTGCCCATCGCCAGCCCCATAGCCCAGAGCTGCCCCAGACAACCCAGTGTGACGGAAGTGCTTCAAATAACAGGCACACACCACAAAACTGGGCGTGGACATTAGCCTTCCCTGCAACCTCAGCTGAATGTCCCAGAGCTGGGAAGGGGGAGCAGTGTGAATTAACAGAGCCCCATTCAGCCATCATTTGAGCAGACTCGGAGCCTCCCAACACAGCCCAGCAGCCCAGAACTGCCCTGGGGGGACGGCACTCACCTGCGACATAGCACAGTCATCCCTCAACAGAGGACCCGGGGTGCACAGCCTGGAAGAGGGGCCCACTTGCAAGTCTCAGGAGCCATACGCCAATACCAAAGACTTGTGGGTCAGTGGCAGAGACAAACTGTGGCAGGACTGAACTGAAGGATTAGACTATTGCAGTAGCTTTAAAACTCTAGGATCATCAGGGAGATTTGATTGTTAGGGCCACCCCCCCTCCCCGACTGCCCAGAAACACGCCCCACATACAGGGCAGGCAACACCAACTACACACGCAAGCTTGGTACACCAATTGGGCCCCACAAGACTCACTCCCCCACTCACCAAAAAGGCTAAGCAGGGGAGATCTGGCTTGTGGAGAACAGGTGGCTCGTGGACGCCACCTGCTGGTTAGTTAGAGAAAGTGTACTCCACGAAGCTGTAGATCTGATAAATTAGAGATAAGGACTTCAACTGGTCTACAAACCCTAAAAGAACCCTATCAAGCTCAGCAAATGCCACAAGGCCAAAAACAACAGAAAATTATAAAGCATATGAAAAAACCAGACGATATGGATAACCCAAGCCCAAGCACCCAAATCAAAAGACCAGAAGAGACACACCTAGAGCAGCTACTCAAAGAACTAAAGATGAACAATGAGACCATAGTACGGGATATGAAGGAAATCAAGAAGACCCTAGAAGAGCATAAAGAAGACATTGCAAGACTAAATAAAAAAATGGATGATCTTATGGAAATTAAAGAAACTGTTGACCAAATTAAAAAGATTCTGGACACTCATAGTACAAGACTAGAGGAAGTTGAACAACGAATCAGTGACCTGGAAGATGACAGAATGGAAAATGAAAGCATAAAAGAAAGAATGGGGAAAAAAATTGAAAAACTCGAAATGGACCTCAGGGATATGATAGATAATATGAAACGTCTGAATATAAGACTCATTGGTGTCCCAGAAGGGGAAGAAAAGGGTAAAGGTCTAGGAAGAGTATTCAAAGAAATTGTTGGGGAAAACTTCCCAAATCTGCTAAACAACATAAATACACAAATCATAAATGCTCAGCGAACTCCAAATAGAATAAATCCAAAAAAACCCACTCCGAGACATATACTGATCACACTGTCAAACATAGAAGAGAAGGAGCAAGTTCTGAAAGCAGCAAGAGAAAAGCAATTCACCACATACAAAGGAAACAGCATAAGACTAAGTAGTGACTACTCAGCAGCCACCATGGAGGCGAGAAGGCAGTGGCACGATATATTTAAAATTCTGAGTGAGAGGAATTTCCAGCCAAGAATACTTTATCCAGCAAAGCTCTCCTTCAAATTTGAGGGAGAGCTTAAATTTTTCACAGACAAAGAAATGCTGAGAGAATTTGCTAACAAGAGACCTGCCCTACTGGAGATACTAAAGGGAGCCCTACAGACAGAGAAACAAAGACAGGACAGAGAGACTTGGAGAAAGGTTCAGTACTAAAGAGATTCGGTATGGGTACAATAAAGGATATTAATAGAGAGAGGGAAAAATATGGCAAACATAATCCAAAGGATAAGATGGCCGATTCAAGAAATGCCTTCACGGTTTTAACGTTGAATGTAAATGGATTAAACTCCCCAATTAAAAGATATAGATTCGCAGAATGGATCAAAAAAAATGAACCATCAATATGTTGCATACAAGAGACTCATCTTAGACACAGGGACACAAAGAAACTGAAAGTGAAAGGATGGAAAAAAATATTTCATGCAAGCTACAGCCAAAAGAAAGCAGGTGTAGCAATATTAATCTCAGATAAAATAGACTTCAAATGCAGGGATGTTTTGAGAGACAAAGAAGGCCACTACATACTAATAAAAGGGGCAATTCAGCAAGAAGAAATAACAATCGTAAATGTCTATGCACCCAATCAAGGTGCCACAAAATACATGAGAGAAACATTGGCAAAACTAAAGGAAGCAATTGATTTTTCCACAATAATTGTGGGAGACTTCAACACATCACTCTCTCCTATAGATAGATCAACCAGACAGAAGACCAATAAGGAAACTGAAAACCTAAACAATCTGATAAATGAATTAGATTTAACAGACATCTACAGGACATTACATCCCAAATCACCAGGATACACATACTTTTCTAGTGCTCACGGAACTTTCTCCAGAATAGATCATATGCTGGGACATAAAACAAGCCTCAATAAATTTAAAAAGATTGAAATTATTCAAAGCACATTTTCTGACCACAATGGAATACAATTAGAAGTCAATAACCATCAGAGACTTAGAAAATTCACAAATACCTGGAGGTTAAACAACACACTCCTAAACAATCAGTGGGTTAAAGAAGAAATAGCAAGAGAAATTGCTAAATATATAGAGATGAATGAAAATGAGAACACAACATACCAAAACCTATGGGATGCAGCAAAAGCAGTGCTAAGGGGGAAATTTATAGCACTAAACGCATATATTAAAAAGGAAGAAAGAGCCAAAATCAAAGAACTAATGGATCAACTGAAGAAGCTAGAAAATGAACAGCAAACCAATCCTAAACCAAGTAGAAGAAAAGAAATAACAAGGATTAAAGCAGAAATAAATGACATAGAGAACAAAAAAACAATAGAAACGTTAAATATCACCAAAAGTTGGTTCTTTGAGAAGATCAACAAGATTGACAAGCCCCTAGCTAGACTGACAAAATCAAAAAGAGAGAAGACCCATATAAACAAAATAATGAATGAAAAAGGTGACATAACTGCAGATCCTGAAGAAATTAAAAAAATTATAAGAGGATATTATGAACAACTGTATGGCAACAAACTGGATAATGTAGAAGAAATGGACAATTTCCTGGAAACATATGAACAACCTAGACTGACCAGAGAAGAAATAGAAGACCTCAACCAACCCATCACAAGCAAAGAGATCCAATCAGTCATCAAAAATCTTCCCACAAATAAATGCCCAGGGCCAGATGGCTTCACAGGGGAATTCTACCAAACTTTCCAGAAAGAACTGACACCAATCTTACTCAAACTCTTTCAAAACATTGAAGAAAATGGAACACTACCTAACTCATTTTATGAAGCTAACATCAATCTAATACCAAAACCAGGCAAAGATGCTACAAAAAAGGAAAACTACCGGCCAATCTCCCTAATGAATATAGATGCAAAAATCCTCAACAAAATACTTGCAAATCGAATCCAAAGACACATTAAAAAAATCATACACCATGACCAAGTGGGGTTCATTCCAGGCATGCAAGGATGGTTCAACATAAGAAAAACAATCAATGTATTACAACACATTAAAAACTCGAAAGGGAAAAATCAATTGATCATCTCAATAGATGCTGAAAAAGCATTTGACAAAATCCAACATCCGTTTTTGATAAAAACGCTTCAAAAGGTAGGAATTGAAGGAAACTTCCTCAACATGATAAAGAGCATATATGAAAAACCCACAGCCAGCATAGTACTCAATGGTGAGAGACTGAAAGCCTTCCCTCTAAGATCAGGAACAAGACAAGGATGCCCGCTGTCACCACTGTTATTCAACATTGTGCTGGAAGTGCTAGCCAGGGCAATCCGGCAAGACAAAGAAATAAAAGGCATCCAAATTGGAAAAGAAGAAGTAAAACTGTCATTGTTTGCAGATGATATGATCTTATATCTAGAAAACCCTGAGAAATCAACGATACACCTACTAGAGCTAATAAACAAATTTAGCAAAGTAGCGGGATACAAGATTAATGCACATAAGTCAGTAATGTTTCTATATGCTAGAAATGAACAAACTGAAGAGACACTCAAGAAAAAGATACCATTTTCAATAGCAACTAAAAAAATCAAGTACCTAGGAATGAACTTAACCAAAGATGTAAAAGACCTATACAAAGAAAACTACATAACTCTACTAAAAGAAATAGAAGGGGACCTTAAAAGATGGAAAAATATTCCATGTTCATGGATAGGAAGGCTAAATGTCATTAAGATGTCAATTCTACCCAAACTCATCTACAGATTCAATGCAATCCCAATCAAAATTCCAACAACCTACTTTGCAGACTTGGAAAAGCTAGTTCTCAAATTTATTTGGAAAGGGAAGATGCCTCGAATTGCTAAAGACACTCTAAAAAAGAAAAACGAAGTGGGAGGACTTACACTCCCTGACTTTGAAGCTTATTATAAAGCCACAGTTGCCAAAACAGCATGGTACTGGCACAAAGATAGACATATAGATCAATGGAATCGAATTGAGAATTCAGAGATAGACCCTCAGATCTATGGCCGACTGATCTTTGATAAGGCCCCCAAAGTCACCGAACTGAGCCATAATGGTCTTTTCAACAAATGGGGCTGGGAGAGTTGGATATCCATATCCAAAAGAATGAAAGAGGACCCCTACCTCACCCCCTACACAAAAATTAACTCAAAATGGACCAAAGATCTCAATATTAAAGAAAGTACCATTAAACTCCTAGAAGATAATGTAGGAAAACATCTTCAAGACCTTGTATTAGGAGGCCACTTCCTAGACTTTACACCCAAAGCACAAGCAACAAAAGAGAAAATAGATAAATGGGAACTCCTCAAGCTTAGAAGTTTCTGCACCTCAAAGGAATTTCTCAAAAAGGTAAAGAGGCAGCCAACTCAATGGGAAAAAATTTTTGGAAACCATGTATCTGACAAAAGACTGATATCTTGCATATACAAAGAAATCCTACAACTCAATGACAATAGTACAGACAGCCCAATTATAAAATGGGCAAAAGATATGAAAAGACAGTTCTCTGAAGAGGAAATACAAATGGCCAAGAAACACATGAAAAAATGTTCAGCTTCACTAGCTATTAGAGAGATGCAAATTAAGACCACAATGAGATACCATCTAACACCGGTTAGAATGGCTGCCATTAAACAAACAGGAAACTACAAATGCTGGAGGGGATGTGGAGAAATTGGAACTCTTATTCATTGTTGGTGGGACTGTATAATGGTTCAGCCACTCTGGAAGTCAGTCTGGCAGTTCCTTAGAAAACTAGATATAGACCTACCATTCGATCCAGCGATTGCACTTCTCGGTATATACCCGGAAGATCGGAAAGCAGTGACACGAACAGATATCTGCACGCCAATGTTCATAGCAGCATTATTCACAATTGCCAAGAGATGGAAACAACCCAAATGTCCTTCAACAGATGAGTGGATAAATAAAATGTGGTATATACACACGATGGAATACTACGCGGCAGTAAGAAGGAACGATCTGGTGAAACATATGACAACATGGATGAACCTTGAAGACATAATGGTGAGCGAAATAAGCCAGGCACAAAAAGAGAAATATTATATGCTACCACTAATGTGAACTTTGAAAAATGTAAAACAAATGGTTTATAATGTAGAATGTAGGGGATCTAGCAGTAGAGAGCAATTAAGGAAGGGGGAACAATAATCCAAGAAGAACAGATAAGCTATTTAACGTTCTGGGGATGCCCAGAAATGACTATGGTCTGTTAATTTCTGATGGATGTAGTAGGAACAAGTTCACTGAAATGTTGCTATATTATGTAACTTTCTTGGGGTAAAGTAGGAACATGTTGGAAGTTAAGCAGTTATCTTAGGTTAGTTGTCTTTTTCTTACTCCCTTGCTATGGTCTCTTTGAAATGTTCTTTTATTGTATGTTTGTTTTCTTTTTAACTTTTTTTTTCATACAGTTGATTTGAAAAAAGAAGGGAAAGTTAAAAAAAAAAAAAAAAAGAAAAAAGACAAACAAGGAAAAAAAAAAAAAAGATGTAGTGCCCCCTTGAGGAGCCTGTGGAGAATGCAGGGGTATTCGCCTACCCCACCTCCATGGTTGCTAACATGACCACAGACATAGGGGACTGGTGGTTTGATGGGTTGAGCCCTCTACCATAAGTTTTACCCTTGGGAAGACGGTTGCTGCAAAGGAGAGGCTAGGCCTCCCTGTATTTGTGCCTAAGAGTCTCCTCCTGAATGCCTCTTTGTTGCTCAGATGTGGCCCTCTCTCTCTGGCTAAGCCAACTTGAAAGGTGAAATCACTGCCCTCCCCCCTACGTGGGATCAGACACCCAGGGAAGTGAATCTCCCTGGCAACGTGGAATATGACTCCCGGGGAGGTATGTAGACCCGGCATCGTGGGATGGAGAACATCTTCTTGACCAAAAGGGGGATGTGAAAGGAAATGAAATATGCTTCAGTGGCAGAGAGATTCCAAAACGAGCCGAGAGATCACTCTGGTGGGCACTCTTACGCACACTTTAGACAACCTTTTTTAGGTTCTAAAGAATTGGGGTAGCTGGTGGTGGATACCTGAAACTATTAAACTACAACCCAGAACCCATGAATCTCGAAGACAGTTGTATAAGAATGTAGCTTATGAGGGGTGACAGTGGGATTGGGAATGCCATAAGGACCAAACTCCACTTTGTCTAGTTTATGGATGGATGTGTAGAAAAGTAGGGGAAGCAAACAAACAGACAAAGGTACCTAGTGTTCTTTTTTACTTCAATTGCTCTTTTTCACTCTAATTATTATTCTTGTTATTTTTGTGTGTGTGCTAATGAAGGTGTCAGGGATTGATTTAGGTGATGAATGTACAACTATGTAATGGTACTGTAAACAATCGAAAGTACAATTTGTTTTGTAAAAAAAAAAAAAAAAAAGACAACATGTGATCAGTTTGCAAATATGTTTTTTAGGCTTCCCTTAATCATAAATATGGTTATCGTTTATAGCAATAGTTGATGATATCAGTATTTAAACATTTATTTCACAGTTATTCCTGTTGCAACTTCAGTGAAGTTGTGCAAATATTTAAAACTTTCAAAGTAGGATCCAGGCTGTGACAGGAAAATATTAGTAAATATGCTTGCGAAAACATAGAATTCTATTTTATATGTTGAGAGATTTAATGTGCCTGCTGCTTCTTTTTGGCAAAGAGTCATTTGAATTATTCAGAAATACCTGAATAACTAATAGTTATTTCATTATCATTTTTGCAAAATACACTTTTGTATAAAGGTGGAAGAAATAATAAAATCAATGTGCATTTTAAAATTGAAGTTTCAGACTTAGGGTTATTAAAGAGACTATGTTAAAGAGATGACTATTTGAATTCTTCTTGTTTACAAATAAGGCATGATTAAATTAAACTTCTGAACCTAGGTTAGTATAGTCATTAAACAATTTCCCCTGAATGTTTAGATTAAAGATAATTTCCTATGCTCTGAAAAAGTCTAGTAGAGCTATTTCATATGAAAGTGATAAGAAGAATCTCTAGATACCTATTTTAATAGCTATTGGAAATAAAGTAATGAAAATGAATATTTTAGACATTTCCTCCGATAATATTACATGTTTTAAAATAGAAAAGACTGGATCTGTATTATATCCTCAGAGGGTAAACTAAGGAGAAATGGGAATTACAAAATCTGAACTGTAACTAAACATATAGCTTCTAGATGCATGGGCTTTACATTAATTTTTATTACTGGAGGGGTACATAGGCTTGAAAATGCTTTCTAAGTTAGCTAGGACCAAACATAATATAAAGTTTTGCATAAGGATACATAAATATTTGCACTAGACTTTGAGTTGCACCTGGATGTAGACTGATATGCTCAGTGTTGCCAACAGCCTCAGAGAAAGTACCTTCCCGTCTGGGTTATCTGGTGAACTTTTAAGCCATTGGCTTTTAATTCAGGGACACACTCTGAGGAGCATGTCCTCCACTCTTTATTATGTTCTAGGGGCAGCTCCATCCAACTGCATCACTGTCACTCTTTATTATGTTCTAGGGGCAGCTCCATCCAACTGCATCACTGTCGCTTAGCACAGCACTTACTCTTTCTAACAAAAAACCACACCAGGTGCTATATTGAATGGGTTATTATCAACAGAGGATTCCAAAATTTGGTTTATGCTCAACTCTTTCAAGATTCAGGGCAGACTGAGGTCCCAGATGTGTTTTATGTATTCTGACATGAAAAGTGAAAAAGAGCTGGCCTGATGCATGAAGATGGTCAGTAGGGAGCTGTATTTTGACCCAACATTCCATATTGTTGGCTTAGGAAAGTGTTACAGGAGACTCAAAGATGGGTACTAAGTTGCTTTGTGAAAATGGCATCAGAGGGCAAAATGGTTGAGAAAGAAAAAGAGAAACAGCAATAGCAGAAAGAGAGAGTGGGAGGGAGAGAGAGCGACTGAGCAAGTGTGCAAGTGAATGAGTGAGAGGACGTGAATATGACCAACAGGACTGAGGAAATATTTCTTTAGATTTTATAGTTACCCTCAGAAAAGACTTAGGAAGTAACTTATTTCTTCCTAGAAAGAAAGCCAAGAACTTAAGATAATATCTAAATAATGGGATCTGTATTCCCTTCCAAGACTGCTTAAGAAAGTATTTAATACTATTCATAAAATGCTCAAATCATGATAGACTAGGTAGTATATATGTGCTTTAATGATAAATCTGTGCATCAAAAATAGACTTTTGTGCACATACACATTCTTTAAAGTCAAAGACTAAACTCTAACATGGTATACAGTGGTTCCTCTCCTTTTCTTCCTTACTAGTCTCTCTCTTCAAGCCTTCCTGTTCTTATATTTTTACGTTCCTTTAGAACTGGGGTTCTATTAGTGTCCACATATACTGTTTTCTGTCATATCTGTTGCTCTGCACATCATTTCTTCAGTACTCGGAACTTCAAACCCTCTTCTATCTATTTAACTCAAGCTAATTGTTAAGGCTCAGATCAAGGGTTGCCTCCTCTAGGAAGCCTTCCTTGACGTCCTTAACTCCATCCAGCCCATGGCTCTGTGAACCCTTAATACTGACTGCATTTCTCTATTGTCTTATAATTGGCTGTTTCTACATCATATTCCTCAATAAGTCTCTGACTGTTTTTGACTGCAGAAAATGGATTGTATGCATTTGTTATAATCAGTGTTTCTGGGTCACCGTAGCTGTGCAATAAATAATTTTAGAAAGAATAAATGATTGAAAATATCTTTTCAGTTAGTTATAATATATCCAAAGGAAAAATTCACTTGGGACATTTTATAAAGGAAAATGTTTGGGTCTCAGTTTTGCAATAATTTGGGCTCCAATTAAAGGCCTTTAATTGCTTGCTATACAAAACCAGTGTAACAAAGATGTTCTTGGTAGATAAGGAGACATCAAAATGACTACTCTAACAGAAGCAGAGAAGTTGGGAAATATACTTAACAGAAATTGTGAATTTCCTTTCATTAATCTTTTAAAAAATGGAGTAGTTCCTTCATTCCTTAACTAATTCATTCATTCAATCATATATTTACCTGAGAACTTATAAAGACCTGAGCGCTATTTTAGGCTCTGGGGAAACAGAAACAAGGCCACACTGACACATGTATTGTCTCTGAGGGTTAACAGTCTGGTCAAAGGTAATTTTTTGGCTTGCAGACAAGCCTATAGAGATGAAAGTCTTTGAGTAACAAGAATTCAACCTAACAATGTAGGAAAATCTTCAAAGAGAAACGTACAACTTAACTCAAATCTGCAATCTGAATTGGAGTGGGTGGGGGCAGCAGGTTGGGGGAAGATGGAATGGCATAAGTTCCCAGGAGTCATCTAGGTGGACAAGAGCTTAGACCTGTGTGATTTATTTCCCTGTAAAGGATATTCATGGAAGGAAGAGAAGGGAAGAATTGGAAAAGACTACTGAGACGGATTATGGTGTTGGAGGTGGAAGGGTTTATACCTCTGTTCCCTCGTAGCTTGTGACAGTGAGCTGATCTATGCCTCAATGTCCTCATCTGTAAAGTGGGAATAGAGGAAGGTTGAGTGGAATGTTAACTCTCAATGCAAAGGCAAAGTAAGAATTAGACAAAAATGCTGTTTTCTGTTAGTAATCAAGACAATTTTTAACTTGCTTTAGTATCAGATTATGAATGCTCCGAAATGCTCAAATGGGTGTTGTTCGGTTCTAGCTGAGCTCCTTGTGACAGAAGACCCTCTGAGCCATGCAGCCCAGGCAAATCTGGCTGAGCAAGGCTGCAATGAGTTCCCAAGCACAGTGTTGCTTTCTTTTCTCTGCTTTTGTAGCTTGATGCCTTAACCTTTCATCAGTATTTTAATGATGTTTTTATGTTTAATTTAACTGTAAATCACATTAACAGAGTTTTGACTGGTGTGTCAGAGGGCTTAAAAACTGAGTTAAAGTCATTCCAAGAGCTAAAGAATTTGTCAGATCTGACATGTTTAGTCAAGATGATGCAGTCAAGTGTGGAGATGTCAGAGAGATGGTGTGGGATGGTATTTAATTTGCTCGGGATTTGAGGGGTGGAAATGGGCTTGTAGTGGAGATTTTGCTCCACATTAGCAACAGTTAAGAGGATAAATTATGGCTTTTGTTAAGGACATTAGCTAAGGCAAAAATGCCCCTAAAAAGCAATTAATTATATACTATGCTTAAATTGTTTTGTAAAGAATATGATCACACCAGAACATTGCATAATTTAGGCAGCATCTGTGACATGCTACCCTTCCCTTCTATTGCATAAATGTATTATGATGATGAAAAGTGGGGATTAATTTTTCTATATTTGAAAATAATATCTTCAGGGGTCAAAGATCCCATTTGTGAGGTTTCACCAGTAAGACTTCTTTTTCCCTTAAAACTTAATAGGTGTTTACTGCAGGAAAATATAAAGTACAAAAAATCAATTGCTACTACTGTTTAGATACATTTAGATACATACTGCTTTTTACTTTTTTATGAATAATATGAATTAGGGCATCTTAACTGCTAAAACACACCCTCGAAAATATTGGTGGCTTAGCACAAAAGAATTTTATGTCTTTAGAGGGGATTGTCAGCAGCTGGGGGGGCACTGCTGCAGTGCTCCTCTTCATCAGTCATTCAGGTTAGTACCAGTCATTAATGCCTGCTGCTGAAGTTGCCCTGGGCATCAACCTCCACCCATGGGGAAAAGCGAGAGGATGGCAAGTGAGATGTTTATATGTTTTAGACAGCGAAATGCTGTGTGCCCAGCCAGAAGGGGAAAGCTTTGACATGCACGTGGTGTTTTTCTGTCATAGCACATATGTATGTAAATAGGCTCATGTTCTATATGTTCTATTTTGTAATAGTATTTCCTTGGCAGTATACCTCAAACTTCTTTCCTTGCTATTTATATCATCATTATTTGATTTGTGCCATAATTTATTTAACTTATTTGGTCAATTTCCTCTTAAACAGTTTGGTTATTACTAGTTTTCATGAATTCATGCAACAGTTTGATAACATTCTTGTACCTTTGCAAATTAGTCTGATTACTTCCTTAAAGATTTCCCCGAAGTGGAATTGCTGTGTGAAAGAGTATACACTTAAAAAAAAATTTTGCCTTCAGAAATTTATATTCAGGCCCTCAGTGAGTGCACCCATCAAAGGCATTTTTCTCTTTGGTAAAGGGGTCTCTACGGGGAAGTTAAAAATCACGTTTACACTATCTTTTAAATTTAGGTATGAATTGAAGGGTTAATTATCAAGTACTTATTGAGCATTTGCTATGTGACTGGCTTGTGCTATACAGAATTCAGAAAAAGTAATTAAGTTTGTTTATATTGAGAAAGAGTGCTCTGTTCTAGATATTTAACACAAAAACAGAGTCTCAGTTTCCTCCACTCCCCAGTTCAGTAATGATGCTTTGGTCTTTACTGTGGTTATAGAAGTGAATGGGGAAAGGCAACAGAGTTTCTCAAAATGATGAAGAATAAGTGCCTATTCTATGACACATTCATATAATAAGGTATTTAAATTTATTCTTAAAATTGTTATGATAATGGGCACGAAAGGATTTCTAGGTATAGATGACCAAAAACCATAAAATTAATTAAAGGCAACACAAATTCAGGGAATAATAAACATTAATTTCAAGAAAGTGACTAGAGATGACCTCAGAATCATGCTTCAGCTTTGACTTCATGCATTTCTTGTAGAAATTAGGGTATGTAATTAGATCACTTACCATTGTATATTACGTGTTCCTATGGCCAGTAGTAGCCAGAAACAACCTTAAATTTTATTTTAAACATTAAGAACGCTTTTAAAGAGGAGTAAAAATTTGAAGCATCTTGTGAGTTTTCTAACTTCATTGTGATGATCGTTTTCAAATTAGCTAATGATAATTATATGCTCCTTAAAAAAATGTGTTAGGATATATTCTGAAACCACGTAGATTGGTTTTATTTTAATGATAACTACTTTCTTCCCTTCTATTATTTAAAATTACATTTGGGTGGTTCAGCCTTTATTTTAGCTATATATTTACCACATTTAGATTTGTTGAAGTGTTATGTGTGTATTAAATGGAAATAATTTATTACTAAATTCATTGATTAGATTCTTGCCTTTTTTTTATTGTAAGAGATATAAGTTTCAGAGAAAGTAAGACCCTGTGTCTTGCTGAGCTATAGTATCTGTGGAAATGTGACTTCAAAAAAGTAAAAATAAATATAATCTTTGTTATTAGATGCACACTTCTGTGATATATGCACTATGAGCATATGAATTATGCATATTACACTCATATGCAGAAATCTGAAACTTTTCAGATAGATTTGTTAGTCTTTAAATACTCATAACAGCACCTGCAGGTTCAAAGAATAATAGAGGTTTCCCAAACTAATGGGCACATGTGCTTGGAGTTGACATAATAATAATAAACAATAAAAACAGGTAAATAAACCCCATAAAAATGAATTCATATTCCCTTTAAAGCATTTAAAACAAAATTCTCAAAGTCTAAAGAGGATAGCCACAACCATTGGAATCTTTAAGAGGTTTTTTTCCTTCCTTAACTTATTCTTACTTAAGGCCATCCTTTTAAATCAATTCATCGAGCATACATTGTGTGTGAGATACAAAGTCCACTTTCCCCAAGACTTTACAGTCTGCTAGGGAAGACAGACAAGAAAACAGAGAACTATAATACAAAATGGTAAGTACTCTTTAAAGAGGGAAGTCCTGGGTACTCTGGGAACCAGTAAGAAGGAGATTGAATTTAGAATACCAAGGAGATTCCTAAAAGTGAAAGTCAGAGGTCAGAGACTATTTTGTATTTACAATGGTACTAGTCATTTCTTGAAGCATTTGATAATTTTTTTTGAAAGTTTCTAAGTGAGATATCGCCAATGGTAGACTCTTTTGACCATTTGAAGAGGAATGTATCTAGCTGTTCAGGTTTCCGAATGACTATAAAAAGTATTGGAATGCAGTCTAAACACAAGGGTTCTTTTAGCTTGTTATCTTTTGAAATCATTTGTTATTGATGTTGCTAATTCAGACAATATTTCCAAATATTGCATCCCAGAACTTTGGAAAAATTTATACTGCATAAATATTATAGATTATAATGTTGTGTGAGAAGCTTTATAAATGATCACAATCATGTCTAAATAGATTTGAAATGGCTTACGTCAAGAGGGATTTGAGGGACTCAGATTAGCCTGAGGGAACGTCATAAAAGGCCAGAAAAATCTGGAAGCGAGGAAGACCTTTTCAGAAAGAGGGGGGGGGTCTCTGTAAAAGACTCCCAACAGCTGGATTGTAAAAGGTACAGCTGGAGCAGTTGGAAGGGAGATTGGAAAGGGCTGAAACTGCAGAAGTATAAGGGTAAAACGAGATGTGACTTGCTCAGGGCAACAAAAGGAAGACAGGAACAGCTGCAGGGTTTGGATCTGAGATTCACGGCAGACCCAGTCACGGGAGAAGACCTGAATGTACAGTGATGGGAAATCTGTGTGTGTGTGTGTGTGTGTGTGTGTGTGTGTGTGTGTGTGTGCGCGCATATATATATATCTGAAGACAGACAACAAATGCTTAGGGAGAACTAATTAATATGCTTAGAAAATTCTGAGTGATGGACTGAAGGAATGACGATTAAGAGCCAAGAGAACTGAATCGACAGATATTTTGATTATGCTTTCAGATCAGCAACATATTATAAATACCATGCTAAGATATGGTTGGAATTCCACACTGGCCACCCAAACTAAATGTTTTCTAAGTGAGTTTGGCATATTGCTAGTTCTAATTGGAGCATTTAAAACATTCCTCAGTCTATTTATACGTGGGCTAATAGGAAATCAATTTAACTTGCTCTACAAATAGCTTAAAAGTATTAAAACAGTTCCATAATTTAGAGGTATTTCTCATTTTAATTATAATAGGGTACAGTAGTCAATTAATTTTTTCCTTCATTATTAACAACAAGCCTTTATGACATTGCTGCTTGGTGCAAGAGCTGCTCTCTATCTTTTGGCCTTTAGATTTGCTGATACGAATTTAAGGGGAAAATAATATTACTCCCCCAAATGTCTTTTCTTCAAATTATGTAGCATTGCCTCTTTTTTTTTTTTTTCTTTTTTGCACTGCATAATATAGTCTGGCAAAAAGAAAGTGTGATCTTAATTGTTAGACTTGTTTATTCCAGGGAGGAACCAATGGAGCACTTACAGTAATTAACATATTTTCTCTGGTCTTCTCATTTTGTTAATGATATCTTATTGAAGGCTGTGCAGTAATTACTGCCCACTGAGGTACATATGCTGAAACAAATTAATGGCCAATGACCAATAATGATTACGCTTGTAATTATCTATTGTGAAGTATAACAGAAAAAAATTGAAATTAAAAACAATGTTCTTTGAAGCTAAAATTATACTTATTGTTAAACTGTGCTAAAAATCATATTAGCAATCCAACAGAGGAATGATATTCCATAACTTTATCATCATTACTACCAGTCTCATCTAAGTTACAAGAGACTTATTTTTCCAATGTTTTAGTTTTACCCAGTGGGATACAGAAGTAAAACAGTCAAGAATGGGGCATATTTTATTTTTGCTTTTAGGTATGACTTTCAGGTATTGGTAGCATATTTACCTTAACATGGACAACATAATATTCAGTGATTTCAGGAAGTTAAACTAGTTTTCTGTACCAGGAAACAATATTTCCTTCTTCCTTCTCAAGAGGAGATCTTTTTCCATCTGCGTCTTGCCATCTATGCTTGAGAAATTTGGGACATTGACTCTACTTAGCAATTTCAATACTCTTTAAGTCTCAAATTTATTTATTTTACAGGATTATAATAAAGAGGAATTTTCCTGTAACACTGCCCACTCTAACTTGTGATAGAGGGTGGTGATAGTTGCTATAAAATTTTCGTATGATACAATTTGATTTTGTAGAGTTCAATAGTTTGGAACTCCTCTTTCTTTATGTTACCAACAATTTCTGCATTTGTATTTTACATGTGGGAAAAACCATAAACCTTAGCTGAGTATCAGCATAGTACAATGTTGGGATTCCCTGGCCTGGAATACAGGAGACTTGGGAGATAACTATTGGTCACTAGTTAGTGGCAAGTCACTCTCCTCTGGACCTTGTTTTTCTGATCTGAGAAATGGGAGTCTTGAATTAGATCATCGCCAAGGTCATTCAGAGGCTTTAAGATTCCGTAATAAGTGTTATAATAGGGATCATAGGAGACTGGAAATTATTTATCTTATCTCTGGTTAAATTCGTCTGTGAAAATTAAGATTTTTAGGTGATTTTTAAGTATTTGATTCAGTTACAGAGTCAAATTTTCCTGTCTTTAATTCTCAGGCCTCATCCAATAATTAGGATTTGGAATAGAATAATAAATTTCTGTTCACCTGGGAAGGAAAATTAACACTAGCATCTACATCTGGATAATGAGCCTAAATATTAAAAATAATATTTAAATAAAAATAGTGTGATTATTTTTTTTTTTCATATAATGTCTTGATCCTTATGAGAATTTGAGCTGCTTTGGGATAAGAATTAAGTTTTTTAAAATTTTTTTACCTTGATTTGTATCAAGTGTAAGTGCCCAATACAGATTTGATGAAAGAAAACAGAAAGGAATATCAAAGTGTCTTTGTTTTTGGACATTCTGTACATTGCTATGTTGTTTTAAAAAGTTTTCATTATAAAATATCTTCTCTTCACTCCCCCAAGCTGACTTTCTATATGACAAAAATGTTTTGTGTCGAAGCAATTAAGACTTAATCTTTGAATTAAGGCTTATTGTTTGGATACGGATATCACGATGGAATTGTGATCTTGGTATTGTGAGCTGTATATCACATCCAAATTAGTTTTTCACATATGAGGAAATTGGACATTAACAGGATGTAAATTGCTAGATTATTGTCCACTGCCCCTGAGATTTTAGCCTATCAGAGTTTATTAATGTCTCTCTAGGATCCACGAGTAAAAGATAAGAAATGTTGTTATCTAGCTTTAGGATTTTTCAGGACTTCTAGCTGGTTTTAATTTTTCCTTTCAGTCTCATACACCTGAGAACTTGATTTAGATTTTTGACAGTTTCCATTTGTGTTCCATTTGGGTGTTTTTCAAAATGTTCAGACTATTCACATTACATCTGAATAAGCACTACCCAGTGGTATAATTCAAATTATCTGACATACCTCTAAATAGTATTATTAACGTTTACAGTTTATTTCTAATAAAATAAAGCTTTGTGGCTAGAGTTTATTGGGAAAATTACCAGAAACTTTAAGGAAAAATTAAGTTTTTAAACATTATCTTTGATAGAAAACTCTTGGTTGGGTAAAATGAGAAATGACACAGCAGCCAAAGTAACTATCTCTTATGATATAGTTTCCAATTCTAATTGAAATAATCTTGGTGGTCATCTGTTAGCATATTTAGAACCAGCAACATTGACAATCTAAGATTGTAGAAAAATACATAGAGAATACTTAGCCGATAGTCTTGCTCTAGTAATAATTAGCAAAACATTTTAATTATGTCCAAATCTAGTATATGCTGGCACATCTGTAAGTATTTTAGCAATTCAAAAAGCAATGTTTGCTGCAATATTAAGTTATAAATTATTTGCTGTTCTAACTTCATCAGTAATGAGTGGGGAAAAAACCAGACAACAGGTTCTGAAGGAAATGATTAGCTAGAAGAGTACTAGAAAAATAAAATACCAATTATATGGTTATACATTTCTAGCTCTCAAGTCACAAAATGCTTTTATTTATTTTGCTAAAGATCATTTAGGGAAAGTTATTTAAAAAACAAATAGGGCAAGAATCTGAAATTTATTTGATTAAAAATTATGACAAAAAATAGAGCTTGTTGGCACTTATACTATAGTCTAGTGTCTCTAGCTAAGTTGCTTAATGAACTTGGGCAAGTGAATTTATTGTTTGGAGGCTCATTACCTTCATCTGATGTTCCACACTTTCCTTGTCTGAAGTATCATTAAAGTCTGTTCAGCATGTATGTATCTGTGTTAATGGTTTTATTTGATATCTATGTCATGAAAATGCTTTTAAAGTTTATATTAATACTTCCAATTTCTAAAGGTTTAAATGTGTGTATGTACACCTTGCGTGTGAAAAATAATCCAAAGGAATAAATTACTTTCCTTTTTTGTGTTCACATACTTCAAATAATTTCCACGTGTATATTAGAAATATTGTCATAGGAAAATCACATACATTATAGCTTTTTTTGGGGGGGGGGTAGGACAGGGCTCTCTCCACAGCTATATTCAAAGACTGGCTGGATCATTTTTACAGTTTTTTCAAGGCATCTGTTCTTAGCCACAGCTGAGAATGGGGCCCACCAAGCAGACTGGAAGGATCCACCTAGAATTTGTTGAATTAAGTCCTTGCACCTGGATATAATTGTTGTGCCGCTGTGCTGGGGTTTTCTTAAGCTACTGGTAAAACAAATTAGCTCAATTTAAACTGGCATCCAGTAGAGAAGCAACAACTTACCTCATACAATGTTTTCCAAATAATTATTTTTGTTTTGTTAGTTTTGCTTCATGAATATTTTCTTGGGGGCTGGGCAAGAAAAAAAATGTAGCTGAACCCAAAAAGTGACAGAAATTCTACTCATTTTATAGACTTTGATATTATTGCAGTATAATTAAGGTAAGGGTAAATATGTGATTGTAATTTTCATTTAGCTGGATCCCCCCCCCCAAAGAAAAACAGGTTGTAAATGGAGTTTTTAAAATGTCCTCTTATCCAAGTTTCATAAAACATAGCCATATTTGCTGTGGTAATGACATAACTATTTTTACATATAGGGAAGATGCATATGAGTCATGATAAACAGTAGACAGAGATTCATTTATGTTTGTAGAATTCATGGATTTTATTTGGTTAAGCATTTTTGAACCATTTCTAGTTGGCAACCAAATTCATAAGTTTCTGGAAATCCAATAAATTCAAAACTTTAATGACCGGTAAAAATGGGACTGGTGCTGGTGGGCTTATCGAGCTAATGCACGTATGTTTTCTGTATGCATTTGTTACTTAGCCATTTAATACAGATTTCATGGGTACCATGTGGGTGTCAGACAGGATTCTCAGCACTGAGGACACAGCAGGGAAGCATAAGAAGTTTGTGCTTTCCTGAAGGTTACATTCTAGTTTCGAGAGACAGATTAAAAAAAAAAAAAAAAAAGAAAGAAAGAAAGGAAGAATATAATTTCAGTTAGTGTTAAGTTCTATGTGGTACATAATATGGTCTAAACTAGAGTTCTGGGGAGACACAATTAGATTGGCTATTTAGGAAGACTTCTCAGAGAAAGTTTTAATGCTTCTAAATGTATTAATAAGTACATTTGCTACCTGAATTAATATGTCTTAGTATTTCCAATGCCTTGAATAATGTCTATCACAGGATGAAAGAAAAATGCCCTACATGTTTGGAGATAGAAGGCATCTGGCATTTAGAAAAGTCTGTGCACTTGCATAGGGACATGCATATGTGAATGAAGTCCTTTGATACTAACGTTTTCCAAATATAATATACAGAACACAGTAGGTCAATATTATAAAATGACTTATTACAAATACTTGGCTATGAAGTCCTACAGAGCCTTTCCTAACCATTTTTCCTTTAAAAATTAATTTAAATTTCTTCTTGTTATAATAATTTGTATGTATTTCTCTTATACAGTATGTCCCATATTGCATTATCATTAGTTGTAAACAAATGCATTTTCCTTTCTAGATTTTGCTCCTTCATAGGACTTGTCCTGTAAAATGTCTTTGTATTTTCAGTGCCTTCCGCTCTGTCCAGAAGCAAATCAAATCTAGTTCTTTCTTTTAATGTGTGTGTGATAAAAGAATTCCATTATATATATATATTTTTTAATGCAATTTTATTGAGATATATCCACATACCATACAATCATCCAAAGTGTACAATAAATTGTTCACAGTATCATCATATAGTTGTGCATTCATCACCACAATCAATTTTTTGAACATTTTCATTACTCTAAAAAATAAAAAGAATAAAAATAAAAAGTAAAAAAACGAAACAAAACACCCAAACATCTCATACTCCTCCCCCCTCCAGTATTCATTTATTTTTTTTTTTTCCATTTTTATTGAGATTGTTCAGACACCATACGATTATCCAAAGATCCAAAGTGTACAATCACTTGCCCCTGGGCACCCTCATACAGCTGTGCATCCATCAAACTTAATTTTTGTTCAATTTTTAGAAACTTTTCATTACTCCAGACAAGAAATAAAGTGAAAGATGAAAAAAAAAAAAAAAGAAAAGAAAACAAAAGAAAAGGAAACTCTAATCCTCCCCTATCCCTAACCAACCCCCCTCAATCGTTTACTCGTAGTATGGATACAGCACACCCGCTACTGTCTATGAAAAAATGCCGAAACACCAGCAACTGTAGTATATAGTTTGTAATAGGTATATAGTTCTTCCCTATATGCCCCTCTATTATCAACCTCTAATTGTATTGTCATACATTTGTTCTGGTTCATGGAAGTGATTTCTAGTATTTGTACAGTTGATCATAGACATTGGCCCACCATAGGATTCAGTTTTATACATTCCCATCTTTTGACCTCCAACCTTCCTTCTGGTAACATATATGACCCTGAGCTTCCCCCCTCCACCTCATTCACACACCATTCGGCGCTGTTAGTTATTCTCACATCTTGCCACCAACACCCCTGTCCATTTCCAAACATTCAAGCTCATCCTAATTGAACATTCTGCTCATACCAAGCAACCACTCCCCATTCCCAAGGCCCATCCTACATCCTGGCACCCTACACTCCATGTCTATGAGTCTACACATTACAACCAGTCCCCATCAGTGAGACCCCGCAATAACCGTCCCAATGTGTCTGGCCTATTTCACTTAGTATATTGCCCTCGAGGTTTTGTCATCAAGCCATTTTTCTTTAATATGGCTATATTCACTCACCATACATTCCATCCCAAGTAAATAATCGATGGTTTTCTGCCTGGTCATAAATTTGTGTGTTCACCACCTTCACCACTATCCATACAAGAGCATCTACATTTCTTCCACAAGGCAGGAGGGAGAGTCAAAGAAGGTAGAGAGGCAAAAGAAAGAGGAAAAAAAAAAATGACAGCTAGGAAGCAGCAAAAGGAAAAATAACCTTAAATCAAAGTAGAGTAAAGAATCAGACAATACCACCAATGTCAAGTGTCTAACATGCCTCCCCTATCCCCCCCTCTTATCTGCATTCACCTTGGTATATCACCTTTGTTACATTAAAGGAAGCATAATACAATGATTCTATTAGTTACAGTCTCTAGTTTATGCTGATTGCATCCCTCCCCCAGTGCCTCCCCATTTTTAACACCTTGCAAGGTTGACATTTGCTTGTTCTCCCTTGTGAAAGAACATATTTGTACATTTTATCACAATTGTTGAATACTCTAGAGTTCACCAAGTTACACAGTCCCAGTCTTTATCTTTCCTCCTTTCTTGTGGTGTCTCACATGCTCCCCACCTTCCTCTCTCAACCGTATTCATAGTTACCTTTGTTCAGTGTACTTACATTGTTGTGCTACCATCTCCCCAAATTGTGTTCCAAACCACGCACTCCTGTCTTCTATCACCCTGTAGTGCTCCCTTTAGTATTTCCTGTAGGACAGGTGTCTTGTTCACAAAGTCTCTCATTGTCTGTTTGTCAGAAAATATTTTGAGCTCTCCCTCATATTCGAAGGACAGCTTTGCTGGATACAGGATTCTCGGTTGGCGGTTTTTCTCTTTCAGTATCTTAAATATATCACACCACTTCCTTCTTGCCTCCATGGTTTCTGCTGAGAGATCCGCACATAGTCTTATTAAGCTTCCTTTGTATGTAATGGATCACTTTTCTCTTGCTGCTTTCAGGATTCTCTCTTTGTCTTTGACATTTGATAATCTGATTATTAAGTGTCTTGGCGTAGGTCTATTCATATCTCTTCTGTTTGGAGTACGCTGTGCTTCTTGGATCTGTAATTTTATGTCTTTCATAAGAGATGGGAAATTTTCATTAATTATTTCCTCTATTATTGCTTCTGCCCCCTTTCCCTTCTCTCCTCCTTCTGGGACACCAATGATACGTACATTATTGTACTTTGTTTCATCCTTGAGTTCCCGGAGACGTTGCTCATATTTTTTCATTCTTTTTTCCATCTGCTCCTTTGCGTGTAGACTTTCAGGTGTTTTGTTCTCCAGTTCCTGAGTGTTTTCTTCTGCCTCTTGAGATCTGCTGTTGTATGTTTCCATTGTGTCTTTCATCTCTTGTGTTGTGCCTTTCATTTCTATAGATTCTACTAGTTGTTTTTTTGAACTTTTGATTTCTGCTGTATACATGCCCAGTGCTTCCTTTACAGCCTCTATCTCTTTTGCAATATCTTCTCTAAACTTTTTGATTTCATTTAGCATTAGTTGTTTAAATTCCTGTATCTCAGTTGAAGTGTACATTTGTTCCTTTGACTGGGCCATAACTTTGTTTTTCTTAGTGTAGGTTGTAATTTTCTGTTGTCTAGGCATGGTTTCCTTGGTTATCCAAATCAGGTTTTCCCAGACCAGAACAGACTCAGGTCCCAGAGGGAAGAAATATTCAGTATCTGGTTTCCCTGTGGGTGTGTCTTAGAAAATTGCTCTACCCTTTGATGCCTCAGGTCACTGTGCTTTTCTGCCCAGCAGGTGACACCTGTTAGCCTATAATTCTTGACTGGTGTGAGGAGGTATGGCCGTGTTCCCCCAGGCTCTGGGGTCTGATTCTGAATGAAAAGGGCCCCACCTCTTTCCTCCTAGAGAAGACAGAGCTCCCAGGTGGAGGTCATTAGCATTTCAATGGTCTCTCTCTCTCTGCTTGTGCTGTCTCCACCCTTCTCTGCTTCACAGCCCTGGAAACTGAAAATGACTGGGGCTTTCTCCACTGAGCCAAAAAAGAAACAGTCCCCTTCAGAACCAGTCCAAGGCGACCCTCTGGCTCTCCCAGGTCAGTCGTCACCCAAAGCCTCTGTCTGTTTTTTGGGGATGTGTACCTGTAGTGAGCAGTTCACACTCACTACTTAAAACCCCAGTTGGAGCTCAGCTGAGCTCTATTCGCTTGCTGGGAGAGAGCTTTTCTCTGGCACCACGAAGCTTTGCAGCTTGGGCTATGGGGGAGGGGGCCTCACGACTTGGATCCGCAGGTTTTACTTACAGATTTTATGCTGTGTTCTCGGGCATTCCTCCCAATTCAGGTTGGTGTATGATGAGTGGATGGTCTCATTTGTCCCCGTGCAGTTATTCTGGATTATTTACTAGTTGTTTCTGGTTTTTTGTAGTTGTTCCAGGGGGACTACTTAGCTTCCACTCTTCTCTATGCCGCCATCTTGCCCCTCCTCTCCATTATATTTTAATTAAAATATTCAGGAATGATTTAATGGGAAAATATACATATATATTTGTCATATGCATAGGTATTTGTGACAGTATTAGTTTTGTACCAGCTTTCACTCATGATGCAATGTTTTCCTTCCTACAAAATGAACTTTTGGAGGCTAAGCCATTTCTTGTTTATCTATCTGCATCCTCAAGGCTTAGCGCAATGTATGGGACAATGTAGGTGCCTACTAAATGCTAGTTAAAAAAAAAATTAACAAGGCAATTTCATCTTTAAAGTGATCCATAGCATAGGAGCCTCCACAATTTTCACTCCCATCAGCTTTAAAAAACCGATGTCAACAGGAAGGGGAAACAACAAATTGAAGCCTTTTATTTCTTTCTTTTTCTTTTGATTCTCGAAACTCAGTGAAGTCTTTTTTGTTATAAGAATTAATCTATATCAATATTACAGTCTGACTTAGTTAAGCTATATGGTATGAAATGAAAAACTTGAGAAAATCACACTTATGTGTGAACATCTAGCAATATTTTAGCTTCTTCAAATCTACGTGTCTGTAATCAACAAAATAAGCAGCTAACTTTGTTGAGGGTAAATAAAATATTTTATTAATTCAAATTCATAATAACGGACAATGATCACTGACATTCACACATTTATATATAACTCATTAAGCAAACAATAATATTGACCAGTATATGTGTGTGTTTCAATACATCATTCACAAATACTCTCCTCTCTGGTTGTCTCTGTAACTCAAAATGAAGCCACCACACTATAAAGTTACCTATGAAGGGTCACCAAATATCATGTGGTTTTCAATTCACTAATTCTTTTGTTAATCTAGAAAAAGGCAGAAAATAGGTGCAGTAAAAAAAAAAAAGTCTGCAACCTTGAAGTCAGAGAAAACATGAAGCTTTGGAACTAAGCATTTGCAGAAAGATCAAAGTAGTATAGGTTTAAAATTAAGAGAATATTTTCACCTCCCCATGGGATGATGGAGATAAAGATTGGTTCTCACTGTCGGATTTATTTTATGTTTACATGTCTCTAGGTACAGAGCAGGTAGAACTCACCGAAAATGCTTCCTAGGAGTATGCATTTCAGGTATTTGAAAGCTAGAATATATTTCTCCACTTATTGTGTTCAAATTCAGTAATTGTGTAATCACAGTAAAAAAAAAATCCAGTTCATAATCTCTATTAGGAGTAGAAGATTTTGGGTAGCAGCTCTTCAGAGACTCTACAGTACAAGAGTACAATTCTCAGAGTTAAAGGGAGGCACTTGATGAGAATGTGCTTATATTCTTATTTTGTTCTAGATGGACACATTTCATTCTGTGGGATTGGGACCACCTCTGGAAGTAAAGTCTTACAGAATTATGTGCTGCCTCAGGCATCCCAGTGAAAGTCAATTTTTTACAGTTCTTATATTTTTCTTAAATTAATATTTAGACCTAAAATGAGTGGCAAGATTTTGAATTTCAGAAATTACCTGATCTAATCTTAGTTGTCCCAAGTGTAACTCTGAAGATAAATTAAATTACATTTTGTTGAAAAACAGTGTTGTAGAATCTTATTATAAGTCTCTTGAAGTTACTCATCTGTCATGAACGATTTGTTTTTATGGGGCTGGATGATATATTATCTATTTCATATGAAATCCTATGTTTTCCAATTTTTGATGTTCCAAATTTAATTTCACCAATAGATACCCAGGAAGTGGCTATCTAACGTGTTGTGGAGTTAAGAAATTGGAAATGAAAAGATGAACAATAATCTAGTGATTCCATATAAAAACTAAGGGGGCATCTTTGATTCTTCCCACTTCTTCATTACTGCAAATGCTCTACACTCCACTTTTAAAATAAGAATTGCGATTCTGTTGATTCCTTTGATCTACATTTGTATCAAGCAAGTCAAAGCCACCGTATTCTGTCACTTGGACTAGGGTGCTGACTTCTCTGCCTCTCCTTCCCCACTTTAGATACCCTAAAATTCATTCTCCATACAGGTGCCAGAAAGATTATTTTAAAAGTATCAGTTAGATCATGTTACTCCTTCTTTAAATGTCTTTCATGACTTTATTCATAATGGCCAAAATTGGAAACAATCCAAATATTCATCCACTGATAAATGAATAAACAAGTCATAATACATCCATACAATGGAATTCTTTCTGCAGTTAATGATCAAATGATACATATAGCAGTATGGATGAATCTCAAAAGCATAGTGCTAAGTGAAAGAAACAAGACACACAAGGTCACATGATTCAATTTATAAGGCATTATGGAAAAGCTATAGGGACAAAGGTCAGATCAGTGGTTGCCAGGTTGGTAGGGGAAACAAAGGAACATTTTGGGATGCTGGAAATGATCTGTTTCTTGATTGTGGTAGTTATATGACTTTATACATTTGTCTGAAACTGTTACACATGATAAGGGTGTATTTTATTATATTCATACACACACACACACACACACACACACGGTGGTCCCAATACCATAGAATTAACTGTCTCCCTAGATAAAAGAAGAGAATATACACATTCTCATTAAGTGCCTCCCTTTATCTCTAAGAATTGTTCACTTGTACCATAGGGTCTGTGAGGAGCTTCTACAAAAATTATACATACCTGATGTAAATAATACGTGAATAAATAATAAAATAAAATAAAATCATTCTATGGTCTCCCCTGTACTTAGAATGAAAATTCATTCCCTGAGCTATGGCCCTTTGTGAACTGGCTTTTGCCTGACCTTCACCTCATTTTTCCTCTGCCTCACATTGTTTCAGACTATTCGTCGTGTTTTTCTAGACATTTGATGCTTAATTTTAAAAACAAATTATTAGCATTAAAACACATGTAATATTAATTAATGATGATTTAAAGTATAAAACTATGTGTTAATAACTCTTTGACTAATCCCTGTGTTTTCTCATAAAAATCAAAAGCACTACCTACAAAATCTCTGTTTTCATCATAATAGGCACGTGATTCCCTCTTAGTTTCTGCAAAGGGAAGAGGAGAGGCAGTAATTTTGGATATCTGTGAGGAATCATGTTCTGTTTGTTCAATGGCCGGGTGTTTTCTATCATATATTTCTTGATATGAGAAAAGATGAATTTATGTTGTATTAATTAATCCAATGAATTGGATTATGTAACAGTATACATGAGATGCCATTTTCATCTTTACAAAAGATGAAAATTGAATTTAATTGAATAATAAACTCTTATTTTATTTACAAATATAGTTTAACCTACATTCACTTATTTAATTTTAGAGATATACCTGTTTATATGTTGAATGTATTTAATAAATACATTATTTGTACAGGACTAACATGTAAATGCATAGTGGGCACAACATATAAAGGGATGGGGACTGTGGGGAACACATACATATTTTATTTAGTTCTAAGGAAAATATACTTTCCTAATAGTGGGAACATATAGAAATGATATTCAGTTCCCATATGGTCAAAATTAGATTTATCAAGCTTCTATAGATGCATTAAAACAGATTCACATAAATCACTAAAATATCATCTAAAAAAAACCAAGTCACATCTATTATCTGATAGCATACTTCATCTGGGTGCATTTACATATTATGCACTCCAGAAATATGTCAGGGCTAGTTACATTTTCAGCTCATGTGAGAAACAGAAAAAATATAGATTGATTTTTATAGTGAAAGGATGGGCCAGGATTTTATGTTTTTCAATTCTCCCTTCCTTCCTTCTTTTCTTCCTTCCTACCTTTCACTCTTCTTTAGCTTTCCTTTTCTTCTTATTCTCACTGAAAAAGATTATGGTCACTGCAAGAAGTTTCAATTTCCTGGAATTTTTTGCTGTTCAGCATGAATACAGTCAATATATAGTCTGTTTGCTCTGAGTCCCAGAATTTGTTTCTTTTCACTTAGCTAATTTCCTTCACAGGAATCCAAGAATGAGATGACATTACTTGTATAATGTTGCCACATCCATCACTTGACTAAGGACTTGTTTTCAACTTTATAAACCAATGGGGTGAGCTTATGTTCCTTAGAGAGGGCCTAAAACTCACTGGGCAAAGCTCCAGCTCTTAAAAGAGCTGTTCAGTACCAGAGTTTCAGGTGGCTGACTGATGATTTCCTGCCCTTTTTAGATCGATTCTGGGAAGCTTTTGGATGTGACTTTGAAGAGGAATGACTCTTGGGAGCCAGGTTTGATACGGTCTCAAGGCATCCCTTGTCTGAAGTTCTTCCAGAAGACCTGGTGAGTTCTAAAACTTCCCAGGCAAGACAATCTGTTTTAAGACAGCAAAACAGGGGAAACCTTAACCAGGGAAATACCGAGGTCAAGGCCTTCCTTGGTGCTTTCTGTGTGTAGTACAACAAAGGAGTTGCACATCCTGGCTCAGAGGTTATTGCCTGGGTATGAATCCTAGTTCTACCCTGGTGGCTGCATGACCAGCACCTCATGCCCTCATTTATAGTAGTAATGATACATGTCTAACGGAATCATTGTGAGGATTGAATTAAATTAACATAGCGTTTAGCAAAAAGTAAAAACTAACCAAATGTTAGCTATTAGTTTTGTTATGATTATTATCCTAAACCTCAGCAGATAATGTGGCCATAGTGGAGTGGCTGCTAGAGATTTCCCCATTTTATCAATTACGAGCAAAATTCGTAGAACACTTGTGACTAAGAGGTCACAAGCTCTAGAGGGCTAAGCACATGACAAATGGATTTCAAAATTCAAATGATGACTGGAATTTACAATATTCATAATTAGTTTTATGTTTTGAAAAGTTTTGTGCTTTGAATCAATTTCATTGTTATTTCAGTTACGTGCACAAACCTCTCGTTTTCTTGGGTTTGTAATCAGGTATAATATTTAAGTGTGCCAAAATACTACTTAAAGGAGGAGGCGGCTTATGAAGTACACCAACATGTTATCTTTCCCAAGGGTAACATTTCTTTGAGAAATTTGATTAAGTTGAGAAAAATAAAATTTCCTCTTAGAATTCCTTCAGCATTTTGTAATGCTTCTTACACAAAATGCTAAAATCAAACAAAAATCCTGTTTATCTCTTGTTATAGCACATAACTTTTCTTTGGTAAATTCTATGCCAGGGTAGGAAGCTAATTATTGAAAATACTTCTTCCAGCAAACAAATAGGCAAATATCACTGTCATTTTAATATAGAATCTTAGATAAATTGTCAATAAAAAAATTGAACATTATTGATGTCTATTTTCTCATCTTTTTTTTCCTTTTCCTTATTATTTTTATTATACCTGCAGTGGACAGAAATGACACATTCCGAAATGCCAGTTGAACCCTGAACAAAGGTTGAACAAAGTTAATTTATGCAAGAAAATGCTAGCTAGAAATGTGGGAAGACCTTCTTCTATTTAATAAATACATTATTTGTGCAGGTCATTTTACCTGCTGGGTATTTCTAAGCATCCACATCATTGTTATTCTCAACTGTGTCTTCTCATGTCTTAGCCAAGCTAAACCACAAAGGACAAGCAGCTTAGAGATTAGCGAACGCTTCTCAGCTGTCCCAGAGAAGAGCTGTAAGCAGCTATAGGAGTTTTCCAGAAGGCCTGGAAGGACTCTGCACCATCATTTAGTAGAAAACAGCCCTGGATTAACATTTGGGATTCATTTTCTGACTTTGTGATCGTGGGCAAGTTACTTATCTTTCTCTGTTTCTTCACATGCATAAGAAGAGGAGTAATACCTACCTCACAATTGTGTGTGCATGTGTGTGTGTGTGTGTGTGAGAGAGAGAGAGAGAGGCAAAGGAGCTGACATTTGTAAAATGTTTGCCAAGTATATAGCCTTTATGCGAGTTAAAGCTATTGTGGTAGTTAAAAGCATTCAGTTGCTTTGAATCCCAGTTCTCAAATGGGAATAATAATTTTGTCTACCACACAGGGTTGTTGGGAAGGAGCTACTATATAAAAAACACATGGAACCATTCTTGATAAATGTTAGTGCTTTTTGCTATTATTGGTCTGCACATGCTTGTGTTCACTTAGAAGTAGATCAAATGGACACACCTAATATAGATAGCAAGAATGCCAGAGAAAGATTAATTTTAAAAAATGAAATGAGAAGTAGAATAACTGTGTATTCTTTCTGAATGTATGATTTTAAGTTCTACATCTTAGGAAGTGTAGAACTTTAAATAACATTTAAATAAAATAATTTAAATGACAGAAATATTAACTGCAAGAAGTCATTTTGATAATTTAAGTTTGTGTGTTCCTTGGGCAATCTTGAGTGAACAGAAAATGAGATGGCTTTAGAAACTTTGTTGTCTAACACCTGGTTTGACTAGAAATAATGTTTTTAATTGTAGGGTATTTTGCATTGTTTCATGGTGTTTAGCTACCCTAGCATCCTTAGTTATTAGTGCATGCAGCACTGGATAGGTGGTATTTGAACATTCGGGAATGAAAAGAAGAGTGCTTTATTCTATGTTAGAAAAACTGGGCTAGTGATTCCCACATGTTAATAGGTGCAATGAAAATTAAAAAAATCAACCACAGCAAAACTATTTCTCTAGTCAAGTTTGAGAAACACTAAATAACCAAAACTCTAAAAGGAGGCTTGTATTGCAGCATTTCTCAGAATTTTACTATGCTGACATTTATTGAGAATCTAAGGGTGGTACTAGTATGATTGCTATGTTTGTTAACATTATTTGACCATTAGGCTTTTTTCTTGAGGCCCTACTACTAGGAAGATATTTGGGGAAATTTTGAAATGGAGAATCACTGAGTTTTCTTGTCTTCATTTTGAAACAAAGTTCATCCACATCCCTGAATGGCATATGAGTTTGGAATTATGAACCACATATCCACCTTGTTTGGCTAAATCCATTATGGAAATTCTGGGATTTCCCTAGGGAAACACCTAGGGGTAAGGTGTTGTGGCTCCTGCTTCTCCCTTCGTTTCTTCTCCCATTTTAAAAGTGCAAATTTTCCTACAGGCTAGGTTCAAGAAAACTGTTGGTTTTGCACCTAAGAGGGTCTGATCCTAAGGAGGGAGAAGTAGATGAAAGTAGCGTCTGTGATTTAAAGTATGACCGAAGAGGCAATGCTCCAAACAAAAATCGATATCCACATTGACAGCCTTGGAACTCAAATATTATTTTAGAGGAGGAATTAGAGGCATCAGTAAAATCAAGTCTGTGGTGATGATGACAGTTGTTATTAATATCATGGGTTTTTGACAGCCTCCTCCAGGAACAAGGGAAACAAAAGAAAAAAGAAAATCTCATTAAAAAAACAACTTTGATTTGCTTTGTTTTTGTTTGTTTCATTTATTTTTGTTTTTCCAACTTGGCACAACTGATATTTTGGATCAGATGATTCTTTCTTGTGGGGGCTGCCCTACATTGTAGGAGGTTTAGCAGCATCCGTGGCCTCTACCTGCCAGATACCGGTAGCATCTCACCCCTCAGCTGTGGCAGCCAAAAATGTCTCCCAGCACTACCAAATGTCACTTGGGGGCCAAAATCACCCCCAATTTGGAACCACTGGCCTACTCCTTTCCTGTAGATTTTCCCCCTTTAAGTACTAAATGATGCATATAGAAAATTAAAGGACTTCATACTAAAATGTGTTAATAACACATTAGAACTGCAAATACATTCAGAAGGAATAACAATGGGTTTTCTGACATTTTTCTGTTTCAGTCTGGAATATGGAATTTCTTTGCAATCTGCTAGCTGCCTTATTTTTCATCCTTCTGCATTGACTAATTTTGATTTCTATTTTAAAGAATATTAGCAAAATACTCAATTTCTGTCTTGAAATGTTTAAGAAGGAAATTACTAAAACTGTGTCTCCAAATATCTCCTGGTTGGTATAATCTTTCTGGAATTAATAAACATTGAATCATTTGAAGTAAAAGAAGCAGTTGTCATATATTTTGGTTAAGGATATAAACCAGTTGGAATGGGATGGCATACGGTACCTTTCGTGTTTATATTTTTATACACTATAAATTCACACCTATTTTTAGGCTATAAATTCACACCTATGTTTCTCTCTCTCTCAATAGTTTCAACAATAAATATTAGTATAGGGACTTTGTTATTAACCAATTGAAGTGGTTCACAGTCTTTTAGAAAAGAGTGATTCTGCAAATGAGTTGGTGGTTGATCAAGGCTAAAATAGGATTAAAAGATTATTATTTAATTATTATTTATGTTTATTTTTGTCTTGAGTATGAATATTCACCATGAAAAGAAACTGGTGAGTTTAAAATTTATACCAACTTCTACTGGATTTGAGTAACTCCCTAATTAAAGAAAAATAAAAAAAATAACTAAACAGAAAAAGGTTTTATATCTTGATACTAGCTAGATTCTTGAAGCTCATATTAATGATGTATTCAATCAGTGATTTAACATTTTGATATAATATCTTCTGTTTAAATAATATTCAAATATTTTATATTTTTTCCAGTTTTAAGTAATCTATGTAATTATAGAATAAGCAGAAAAATGAACTGTAAAAGAATCTACACCTTACTTTAAAAGCAGGAATATTATTTTCTTTTTGCTTTCTAAAGGTTTTTTATTTTGACTACAGAGTTTTAAAATGTTACCAAATACATTCACCACCCAGTTATTCTTAGCGCTTATATCAGCCTTGAATAATAAAAAGTTTAAAGTACGTTTTTGAATGTTTTATATGGTTGTATTCAAATTAATCTTTATTTGTTTTCCTTTTTGAAAAAAGTTACTCTGTTATCTCTGTCAGATTACATTAGAAGATTTAGGTGACACTCTTGTAGTAGAAAAACTACAAACACTTTTACAGGCTATATATTTATGCAGCCACAATGGGCATAATCCTATTTTTATGAAGAATGAATAGAATTGACTTCAAAATAAAAACACCTTTTGAAATCACCTATATTCTAGTTAGTTCAACTGAAAAAAACTTAAAAGCTTCTTCCTAAAATTTAAATCAGACAAGTCAGCACGATCCCTTGCCAAAGGTCAAAAAAATTTCAGTAAAACTCCAAACAGAATATCAACTGGGACCTGACTAGGCAAAGGAAATAGACGATCCAAAAATTTCTTTTTGAATACACATTTGCTTATCTTTGCACATGGGTCAAAAACTCAGAATTATCCTGAAATAGAAATGGTGACTGTATGACCTGTTTAACGTGTGTTTCTAAACTGCTTTATAATTACCAAATTAATCTCAGAATATATTAAAAACTTATTTGCACAAGCTATGTATAAGTAAAAAAGGGAGCAGAGCACTTTACCTGCATTGCTACAGAGCATAGCATAACAAATATTTGTTTTCATAGCTATTGTGGCTTTGGGACGAAGTCAATATGAACAGCAGGATGCACAAATACAGAGACAGTGCAACTGGAGACTGTCAGGGAACAGTATGGTGGCTCTATGAACTGAATTCTGCTAGAAATAAGCTTTGTCTCAGTATGCGTAAGAGGCTTTGGTACTGTATCAGACCTCTGGGGAAACCACTCAGCAGGAAAAGGATTAGCCAGTGGTTTAATATAGTCCATGCTTCTCAATTCATAGAAAACTTGCTTTTCTGTCATACTCTTACATTAACTCACTAGGTACTAACTTTTCCATCTTTTTTTTTTTTTCTTTTCTTTTTTTTTTTTTTTTTGGCAAAAAGTAACAGATATTAATTCAGAATCTAAAACATATTTAATGAACTTGATCAAGAAGATACCAAACATTTGACATCTATAGATAACAATAAAACATAACCACAGGTAATTTTGCAAGCTAATTCCCTTTTTCTGAAATTGTTTCTTTTTTATTGGTGGTGCAACTCAAAATGTCCAAAGCACAAATTTTAATATAACTGTTAATCACTCAAAATTCCAAATGTATTTCTATTCTAACAATGGGGTGCATTCTTTTTTTCTTTTCTTTTCTTTTCTTTTCTTTTCTTTTCATTTCTTTTCTTTTCTTTTCATCTTTCTTTCCTTTTTTTTTTTTTTGTGGTTTGACAGGGTTAATGCCATTTAGCTGTGGGAAGATTATATTGTGGTAGAAACCCCATGGTTATTCCAAATGCGTGACCATCAAAGAGCCAGATTAGCTGAGCAAGGAGGGAGAGGAAACTGTGCACTTCCTGTCTCTTAATAAAGCTAAGATTACAGAAGTATTTAATAACCAATGTGGGTTTTAATAGGAAATTGTGTGAACACTTTGGTAATTCGCTCAATCTACAGTTACCATTGAAGATTGTTTTGTTTAAGCTAGTTTAGATATCTAGAAAATGTTGTAAAACTAGGATCCTATTACGTATAGCACTGCTAAGTAATCAACTATAAAAAGACATTAAAAGTTCTTTTTGGATATCTCATTTTCACTGAGAGAAGTGAGTTGCACCATGGCTAAAGAAACAACAGCAATTGTTTTATAAGCACTGAGAAGGTAATAAACTGTGGATTCCTTATGTAGGTCCAAATGTAGCAGCTGGATTTGGCTTTATGAACCATGAAAAATAGTTCCCATCTGGAAACTGATGTTGAATAAAGATGCAACAGTAAGACAGAATTATACATGAAACATTTTATATGTGTCTAGCACAATCATTGGCACTTTGTAGTTCTAATTGGGAAATAAAACTGAGGATCAATGAGTTTAGTGTGAAATATACAAAACTTTCTAAATATCAGTTTAGTATCTGTTTCACTCATAAATGATTTTAAAATTTTCTGAAATTATTGTTATTTAAAAGTAGCTATTCAATTATAAACTCTTTTACTTATTCTGAAGTGAAAAGTTTAATTGGTAATGGTGATAAATTCTTTACCTGTTGAAAATTAGATTGCAGTATGTACACTCCACTCTCTCATAACACATATTAAAACATATTAGTTTTCTCTTTGAATTTTTTTTTTTAACTTTTTATTGGGAACCTGTAGGTTTACAGAAAATTCATGCAGTAAAAGCAGAGTTCCCAAACACACCACTAACATACATTTTTCCCTATATTAACACCTTGCATTGGTGTGGACTATTTGTTACAATTGATGAAAACACATTTTTATAATTGTACTATTAACTAAAGTCCATAGTTTAACTTAGGTTTCACTGTATGTTTAATGTAGCTCCACAGATTTAAAAAAAAATTTATTCTGTTACCATATTTACAATCTAACATTCCCCCTTTCAATCATATTCAGATACATATTTCAATGCTGTTAACCATCCCACATCCATTACCAAAACATTTCCATCATTCCAAATAGGAACTCTACATTTTAAGCCTTAATTGCCCGTTCCCTATCTGCACCCCGTCTCGTGGAAACCTACATACTAGCTACTGACTCTATGATTTTGCTTATTCTAATTGTTTCAAATCAGTAAGGTCATACAATATTTGTCCTTTTGCATCTAGCTTATTTCACTCAACATGAGGTCTTCAAGGTTCATACATGTTGCAGCATGTATCAGGATTTCATTACTGTTATGGCTGTAAAATATTCCATTGTATGTATATACCATATTTTATTCATCCATTTGGACATTGGGTTGCTTCCATTTCCTGGCAGTTGTATATAATGCTGCTATGAATTTTGGTGTGCAAATATTTGTTTGAGTCCCTACTTTCAGTTTTTTTGGGTATATACCTAGTAGTGGATGCCAGGTCATATGATATTTCTATACTAAGCTTTCTGAAGAACTACCAAACTGTCTTTCACAGCATCTGCACCATTTTACCTTGCCACCAGCAATGAATGAATGTTCCTATTTTTATGCAAACTCTTCAACACTTGGTATTTTCCATTTTTTAAAATAGCAGCCTTTCTAATGGGCGTGAAATGGTATCTTATTATGTTTTTGATTTGCATTTTCCTGATGGCTGATGACATTGAGCATCTTTCCATGGGCTTTCCGGCCATTTGTGTATCTTCTTTGGAGAGATGTCTATTCAAGCCTTTTGCCCGTTTTTAGTTGGGTTGTCTTTTCGTTGTTAAGTTGAAGGTTTCTTTATAAATTGTGGATTTAAACTCTTCCTGGATATGTGGTTTCCAAATATTTCCTCCCATTGTGTAGGTTGTTTTATTTTCATGATAAAATCCTTTGAATCACAAAAGTTTTTAATTTTGATGAGTTCCCATTCATCTATATTTTCTTTCATTACTTGTGCCTTGGGTGTAAAATCTAAAAAACCATTGCCTAACACAAGGTCCTTAAGTTACTTTCCTACATTTTCTTCTAGTAGTTTGACAGTTATCAAGGAGTGCTGTATTTTGTCAAATGCCTTTTCTGCATCAATTGAGATGATCATGTGTTTTTTTAACCTTCATTCTGTTAATGTGTTGTATTACATTAATTGATTTTCTTATTTTGAATCACCCTTGCATACAAGGGATAAACCCACTTGATCGTAGTGTATAAATCTTTTAATACATTGTTGGATTTGGTTTGCTAGTATTTTGTTGAAGATTTTTCCATCTATGTTTATAAAAGATATTGGTCTTTAATTTTCCTGCCTTGTGGTATGTTTATCTGGCTTTGGTTGAGGTTGATTTTGGCCTCATAGAATGAATTAAGAAGTGTTCTCTGCTCTTCAACTTTTTGGAAGAGTTTGAGCAGAATTGGAGCTAAGACTTCTTAGAATATTTGGTGGAACTCCCCTGTGAAGCAAACTGGTCCTGGCCTTTCTTTGTTGGAAGATTTTGATTACTGATTCAGTCTCTTTAATAGTAATTCATTTGTTGAGAGCTTTTATTTCCTCATGAGTCAATGTAGGTAGTTCTTGTTTTTCTAAGAATTTGTCCATTTCATCCAGGTTATCTAATTTATTGGTGTACAGTTGATTATAGTATCCACTTTAGTTCTTTTATTTATTTCAGTGGGGTAAGTAGTAATGTCCTCTTTTTCATTTCTGATTTCCATTATTTGTATCCCCTTTCTCTTTTCCTTTGTCAGTCTAACTAGAGGTGGGTTTATTTATTTATTTTTTTAATTTTCAAAGAATCAACTTTTGGTTTCATTGATTCTTTGTTGTTGTTTTTTTTTTTTTTTCTATTTCATTTATCTCCACTCTAATCTTTGTTATTTCCTTCCTTAAGTTTGCTATGGGGTTAGTTTACTCTTCTTTTTCAAGTTCTTCCAATTTTGAGGTTTAGTCTCTGATTTGAAGTCTTTCTGCTTTTTTAATGTAAGCATTTAGAACTACAAATTTCCCTCACGCTAATGCCTTCACTACATCCAATAAGTTTTGTCATGTTGTATTTTTATTTTCAGTTGCCTCAAAATATCCAAATTTTGCTTCTGATTTCCTCTTTATCCATCATTTATTTAAGAATATGTTGTTTAATTTCCACATATTTATGAATTTTCCATTTTTCCCTCTGTTATTGATATCTAACTCCATTCTGTTGTGGCTGGAGAATATATTGTATGATTTCAATATTTTTGAATTTTATTGAGACTTGTTTTGTGACCCAACATATGGCCTATCCTGGATAATGATCCATGTGCACTTGAGATGAATATGTATTGTGTTTTTGTTGCGTGAATTGTTCTATATATGTCTGTTAGGTCTAGTTGGTTTAGAGTATCATTCAAGTCTTGTATTTCCTTACTAATCTCTGAATAGATGTATTAAAATCTCCTACTATCAAAGTAGAGCTGTCAGTTTCTCCCTTCAAATCTGTCAGTATTTCCTTCATACATTTTGGGGCTTTGCTGTTAGGTGCACATATGTTTATGATTGTTATATCTTCCTGTTGAATTGCCCCCTTTATCAGTACATAATGACCATCTTTGTCCCTCATAACTCTTTTTGACTTAGAGTCTATTTTATCCAACATTTGTGTAGCCACCCCAGCTCTCTTTTTGTTACTACTTGCATGGTGTGTTTTTTATACCCCTTCACCCTTAACCTACTTGTATATTTGAATTTGAGGTAAGTCTCTTGAAGACAGCACATGGTAGGGTCATGCTTTTTAATCCATTTTGCCAATCTCTTCCTTTTGACTGGAGAGTTTAATTCATTTACACTTGTTCCAGTTTGTTAAGGCTGCCAGAATGCAAAATACCAGAAATGGATTGGCTTTTATAAAGGGAATTTATTAGGTTACAAATTTACAGTTCTAAGGCCATAAAAGTGTCCAAACTAAGGCATCAACAAGAGGATACCTTCATTGAAGAAAGGCTCATAGTGTTTGTAACACCTTTGTCAGTTGAGAAGTCATGTGGCTGGCATCTGCTGGTCCTTTGCTCCTGGGTTGCATTGCTTTCAGCTTCTGATTCCTGTGGCTTTCTCTTTAAGCATCTGTGGGTTCTCAGCTTCTCTGGGGCAAACTCTGGGCTTCATCTCTTAGCTTAAGATCTCCAAACACCTTTCTGTCTTCAATTCCAAACTTCTCTCTTAAGGATTCCAGTAAACGAATTAAGACCACCTTGAATGGGTGGGGTCACATCTCCATGGAAATAATAATCTAATCAAAAGGTCCCACCCATAATTGGGTGGGTCACATCTCCATGGAAACAACCTAATGAAAAGATCCCACCCACAATTAGTCTTCACCCACAAAACTGGATTAAAAGAATATGGCTTTTGTGGGGTACACAATAGTTTCAAACCAGCACAACATCTAAAGTCGCTACTGATAATATAGAAGTTTCTTCTGCCATTTTGCTATTTAGTCTTTGTAATCCTTATCCTTTTTTACTCCCTCACTTCCATTTATGCCTAATTTTATATTTATTTGCTTTTGCATGTAGTACCATATTGAGTACCTTTTCATTTCTATCTGAATATATTCATCTATTTTTCTTGAGGTCACCATGTTAAAATTTAACATCCTAAATATATAACAATCACATTGGTCTGATATCAACTTAGCTTAAATAGCATGCATATATACTATTCCTATACCCTTCTGTACCCCCACCTTTATTTTTTGTACTTGTTACCTCTTATATGTTTGTACAGCATATGTCCAAACACATATATTTTTTAATAATTTGCATTTTAGCATGCTTAGGAAAAAGAAGTGGAGTAACATACCAAGCCATGCACTACAATAATACTGGCATTTATAATTATCCAAAGGCTTTCCTTACTGCGGGTCCTTCTTTATGCTGCTTTAAACCACTCTCTAGTGTCCTTTTCTTTCACTCTAAAGAATTCCCTTTAGCTTTGCTTGTAGGGCAGACCTAGTGGTAATGAACTCCCTCAGCTTTTGTTTCTCTGAGAATGTCTTAATCTCTCCCTCATTTTTGAAAGAAAGTCTTACCAGATATAAAATTCTTGACTGTACTTTTTTTCTTTCAGTACTTTAAGTATTTCAACCCACTGCTTTCTTGTCTCCATGGTTCTTATGAGAACTCGGCACTCAATCCAATTGCAACTCGCTTGTATGGTATGCACTGCAGCTTCAGAACTCTCTCCATGTTCTTTGCATTTGACAGTGTGATCAATATATGACAATGTGTATTTTTCTTCATGTTTATCCTGGTTGTTGTTCTTTGAGCTTCTTGGATGTCCATATTCATGATTTTGCTATATTTTGGAAGTTGTCATTATTTCTTTGAGTATTCCTTCTGCCCCATTCTCTCTTTCTTCTCTTTCTGGGACTCTCATAATGCATATATTGGTGTGATTGATGATGTCCCATAGCTGTCTTAGGCTATTTTCACTTTTAATATTTCTTTGTTCTTTCTGCTCCTCAGCCTGCCTGATTCATTTCCAATATCTTGTCTTGAAGTTCACTGATTCTTTCTTCTGCCATCTCCAGTCTTCTCTTGAAATCCTCCTGGGCATTTTTAATTTCCTTTATTGTGGTCTTCAACTCCAGTAGTCCTGTTTGGTTCTTTTAAAAATTTTCTATCTCTTTACTTAGGTTCTCATATTTTTCATTCATTGTTTTCTTGATAGCCTATAGTTCTTTCTCTGTTCTCTCCTTCTTCTCCTCAAGCATTTTTATGATTAATTTTTAAAGGCTTTATTCAGTATATCCACATTCTCATCTTCTTCCTCATTGTTTGCTGTATTTTTATCTCTTCCTTTAGATGTATCATCATTTCCTGTTTCATTTTTTGTCTTGTGTTCTTTTTTTGCACACTGTACATTGTAATATTTTAAACATTAACTCTGGGATTTATTCCCTGAGATGTCTGATTTTGTAAGCAGCAGGTGACTTTCTTGTGTTTCAGCTCTCCTATCAGGAAGGTCTACCACAGGCAAATGCCTTGTGCGGGACTCTATTTTTTCATGGGCTTTTGCTTGTTAGTTGTTTTGGGGTTTCCCTTTTTATAGGAGTTTTGTAGTCCCTTCTGTTCCCTCTCCCTGCTTTTGAAGCCAGAGGGCCTTTGCCCCTGTCTGTTTGCGTCTATAGCTGTTTATAGACTCCTTTCTTTATTTCAAGCTGCTTTTGCCTAGAAGGCAAATTCTGGGAGGAGGGGTGTCCTAGTTTGCTAATGCTGCAGAATGCAAAACACCAGAGATGGATAGGCTTTTATAAAACGGGGTTTTATTTCACTACACAGTTACAGTCTTAAGGCCACAAAGCGTCCAAGGTAACACCTCAGCAATCGGGTACATTCACCAGAGGATGGCCAATGGCATCCGGAAAACCTCTGCTAGCTAGGAAGGCAGCTGGCGTCTGCTCCAAAGCTCTGGCCTCAAAACGGCTTTCTCCCAGGACGTTCCTCTCTAGCAAGCTTGCTCCTCTTCAAAACATCACTCCCAGCTGCACTCCGTTTTCTTCTGAGTCAGCTCATTTATATAGCTCCACCGATCAAGGCCAACCCTGAATGGGCGGGGCCATGCCTCCATGGGAACATCTCATCAGAATCATCTCCCACAGCTGGGTGGGGCACATTCCAAGCAAATCTCTGCCCCACAAGACCACAAAGATAATGGCATTTGGGGGACACAATACAAACTGGCACAAGGGGCATGCTGGTGAGGACTTTCCCAAGTCAGTCTTTTATAACCATAACTGGCCTAGGGCCCACAGAAGGGGTGTAGACCAGCCCTAAACTGTCCTTTAGAGGAAATCTGGGAGTGCTAAGAGCTTCTTTGACAACTCCCCAAAGCTGAGCTTTCCTAGCTTTCCCAGCAAATGCAGCCTTTCAGCTGTCTCCCACAGCCCTGAGGAAATATAGTGTCTTTCAGTCTCCCCCCTTCTGCTGCTGCCCTGTCCATGGAGTGTTGAATTAATGCCACCTTTGTTGGGGGTATGTTGAAGCAATAGCTGCCCTCAGAGCTGAGCCCCCAGTGATCCTAATTTGCTCATAAAAAGTGGTGATCAGTGTTCAACCCTGCCATCCCCTGCTTCGGGGGAATAGGATTTCTATGTCTCTTTTTGTCACCAGTGAGCTAGGCAGGGGCTGGACCCCTCAGTGGCCTGGCATGAGAGTGAGGGATGGACGCTAGTGGGTACTGATAGCTGTCACGTGGAGAGACCAATTTACTGTTATTTACTGTAATTTATCTGCCTCTTCCTTTCATTCTTCCCTGGATGCTATACAGTGTTCTGTTTCAAAATAGTTTTTCAGACAGTTTCTGACTGTTTAATAGTTGTTTTGCTAGAAGGGCTGAGTCCTGGAGCTCCTTGCTCTGCCATCTTCCCACAGTCCTCTCCTGTTTTTTGGTTTTGTAATAGTACAAAATAAAGTAGGGTGAGGGAATGGGCCCTAATAGTATTCATATCTTTCTGAATATTTGTGTGTTATATATTTTCTTTCCAATATTTGAAGGTATTTTCTAATTTGAGATCTGGAAGTATTGTGAAAAAACTTTTTAAGTTTACCTTTTAAATACACTTTTATCTTAGTTTCTGGAATGTCTTTCATACCTCAATAAATACAGTTGCAAAAATGTTTAGTAAAGGTAATTTCTTATAAAATGCCATGAACAAACTCCCTGAGAGCATTCTCACCTGGAACCTATTTTCCTTCTTTTCTGGTTTTGGCTTATTTTGATGGGGAAAATTCGCATCATTCACCCTTCTGGATTAAATCTTACTCATCTTCAGTACATAGTCTAAATGTTCAGTTTATTGACTTAAGGACATCCTCAGAATGTTTTTTTTTTTTTTAAATTAATTTTTGTAAGTTTGGCTTTAGTAAATTAAATATGATATTTTCATTATGCAGTAGTTTTATATTCTTAGATCTGAATTGCAGTTTAGTATCACCTCTGAATATTTACTTTGCTGGAGACTAAACTGTAGTAGACTTACTCAATATCTTTGGAGATATTGAGTTAGCTCATGGTTAGTAAGATACAGTCAATGAAAAAGTTTATATATTTTGCCCCATAATATCATAATTAAAAAAAATCTCCTTTCAGTTTCTTTGAGAAGCAGCCTCAACAGTCACCATGCAGGAGATGCAGTTATTCAGCTCTGAAATTTTATAACAAATGCCCACCTTTATTTTCCAAACTCTGCTTGCTATTATATTAGCTGTCATCAGTTTTTGCTATTTCCTTTTTTTTCTTCCTTCCTTCTTCCTCTCTTCTATCCCTCTCCATATATGTGTAGTGTTTTTTCCTGTTTCATTGATCTGTTTGTGCACAAATTCCATATAATTTTAATTACTATATTACTATATTGTGTCTCAGTATGTGCTAGAGTTAAGTCCTGACTTACTTGACCATTTTCCTTTTGTATAAATTTTACTATAAGGTTGTCAAATTAAAATATGATGGTATTTTGACTGGATTTGCATTGAATTCATCAATTATGGAAGAAATGACATCTTTATGTATTGAGTCTTTCTAACTCTGAATATTGAATATCTCTTCAGTGTTTAAAGATGTTTTATGTCCTATGAAATTTGATAATTTTCTCTATACAAGCTTTATCCTTCTTTTGTTAGACTTATTCTTTAGTAATCTCATTGATTATGATGGTATTGTCAATGGGATTGTTTTTCCTAGAGTAGAAGGGCAGGGGTGGAGAAGTCTGTGTTATGGATCAAGTGCTGAGTTCAAATCCTGCCTCCAGCAGTTACTAGCAGTGTCTCAGTTTATTGTTCTAAACTGGGAACAGTACCAGCACTTACACAATAGGTTTGTTATGAAGGGTAACTGAGTTCTTACATTCCTAGAGTATAGATCTTAATAAATTTCAGCTATTCACATTAACTCTACTCTTTAGTTTTTGTTGTTATAAAGGATACTATTGTTTTTTGTATGCTAGTTTTTAGATACTCTTGGATTTTCCTAATAGAAAATAATATCATGTATGAATAATAACTACTTTATTTTTTCTTTTTAAATTCCTATACTACTTATTTCTTCTTCTTGTCTTATTGTGTTGGCTGGGACCTCTAATATAATGTTTCATATAAGCACATTGCTACATCTTACTCATACAAGTTAGATTTTTAGAGAACCATCTGTTGGTTTCTCCATTTGTCAATGATTATCATACAAATCATAATTTAGTTTTTCTTCTTATTTTAGCTATTTTGCAAAAAGACAGGGAACTACACATGAAGCTTTTTGACTCTGCCTCTAATGTTATTCTTCTGTCACATTTATCACCTTAAATCTTACTCATCTTCAATACATACTCTAAATGTTACCTTCTTCATGAAACCTGTGGTTTATCCTAACTGCAAGTGATATTTCCAATCTCTTAACCCCTTATCACTTCATCAGAATCTCTATTAATGTGCTCTATCTTTCATTATGAACATTATACATTTTTTTTCTTTTCTGCTAAGATCCTAAGATTTTTGAGGTCAGGATCAGCATCTGATTTGTTTTGAATTTCATTTTGAATTTTCCAGCTTCTAGTAAAATTCACACTCAATTTGTAAATAAATAAAGGAAAGAATAAATAATATCTGGAATTGAATGTCAAAAATTCTAAACTTTTTTTAGGGAAGAGTGAATAAATAAGAAACATATCCTTTTTCTTTTATAATAGCTTATGTTTCTTAAATAATGTGTATGGCCATGAGTATACCTACGTATAATTAATATTCTACAATAATGTAAGAATTTGACTACCATTGTGATTTTTGATTAATTAACTGAACTAGAATATGTGACAGAATAGTAAGATAGTACAAGAGAACCCTTATGGAGACAACCAGGATGCTCAAATAAATGTTGTATGTCTCTATTTAACAGAAGACTTAATCATCTCTTCAGTTTTATTCTCTCCTGCATTTTATCCAGGCAATTTCAGCAATGTTCTTAGGAGAAATACTTTTCAAGAAGTAAGTGAACTCAAGTGTTAGTAAATATGACATTTTCATATTTCTTCCTCTTTTTTTTTTTTTTTTTTTTTTTTTGACAGTAAGTTTGTTTTGAAAACCAGAAGAGGAAGTCCTTAAATGGAAAATATACTGTAGCGATCCCTATCATCATTCACTCTTGCAGTTTTCCAAAATTGCTTTATCTAAATAGATTTTGCCCCTTTGGGATCCAAGTTCTCAGCTTCTAGAGCAGTTGATACAGCAAACACATAATGTCTGGTGTAAATGGCAGGCTGTTTCTCTTCCAAGAAGAAATAGAACACTAAGTTTTTATTCATGAACAACACAGAGCTTTGTACAAAAAATGTTCTAAATATCCTAAAAGTAGTCCCCCAAGTTCTTAGTTTATGCTATTTCTGTTTTTAGGAACTTGATTTCAACTTTATTTCTCAAAATATACCTGCAGAAGTCTGCAGGTTTTGTAAGCCAGCATCTGCTCCTGGAGAGAAGGCTTCCAGCTTGCGTTGACTTTCAGGATCTTTCTTCAGGCAAACACCTGGAGGCAATCATCTGCAGATGCTGGTCTGCAAGCAGATGTATAGGGGTAGGACAGCAACACTTTATGCCATTAGAACAGCTGGGAGGAGAGGAAAATAAATGTGCTTTCCTTTCCTTTGTGTCATATAAAACTCCCCGAGAGCATTCTCACCTGGAACCCATTTTCCTTCTTTTCTGGTTTTGGCTTATTTTGATGGGGAAAACTTGCATCATTCACCCTTCTGGATTAAGAGGAAGTTTGTTCTTACTTGACATCAACTATGTTGGTTGAGAATATTGATCCACAAGCATGCCTACATCTGTCTAAAATAACTTTTCTTTGCCAGAAAGAGAACTCCTTGAAGGTATTATTTCTGACTTTGTGAATATTCTACCATATAGTGCCTAGTATACATCTATGTACATAGAGACACTCATAAAAAGTTACGATTGACAATTCATATCTCATGTGTGGCTATAAAGTTAATGTGAATAACTTTATCATTTTAAAAATATATCCACAGACAGTTTTCTGATGAGATTTGTTTTGTAGTAAGTATTAATTTGGAGTTATAGTTGAGAAACATTAAATTTCCTTATTTTTGAAAATTTGAATCCAAGTAGTACATCGACAAGGTAAAAATACCGAATAATAAAGAAGAACCACATAATAAAAAATATTCATTTTCTACCCCCACTCTTCTTGCCTTTAATTTCACTTCCTTGAGACAACCTCTTGTAGTTGCTTCTGTTTTAAGTTTGTCTCTTGTTTTGCTCCCTAACACTAGGAAATATGCAGACATCTAATTTCTTGATTTATTGACTATCAATTTTCTCATTATGAAATATGAGAATTAGCGCACATCAACCCCATTTTTCTTCTCTCCCTGCCTTAATTTGATTGCCTATTTTATTTTTAATTCTTCTATTGGATATACTTTAGACATTTAACTAAAATATTGATAACTCTATTGTGTTATCAGTTTTGGTTAGTATCTCAAATCCCCTGAATGTAAGATAACACCAGTGATCCTTCCCTTTAGTTCTCCATCTCTCCCTAAATCTGCCTCTTGATTTCTCTTGGCCAAAGCTGTTTACAATTACTTTTGTTTTTGTTATCCTATTGTCAACATTTACATTTAGTTTTGACAAAGTTCTTAATATTTACATTCTTTTTACTAACTATAAGTAAGTTGTTTGCATTTTGACTAGGTTCGGTCTAACAGTCAAAAAACCAATAAATGAAATTTGCATTATCATTATGTAAACAGAGTTCACTACAGCCACATCTGTGCTAGGATTACATTTCTTTGTGCTCATAGGACAATTTTCCTTACATGAAACATAAATGAATTCTGTTAAGTGCTTAAATTTTGTGACTTTTAAAATTGTTTATAGTTTTTTTAAGTAAAATTTATTTACAGTGAAATACACATTTTTAGATGTACGATGTAAAAATTTGACAAATACATATATGTGGGTAATGCAAAACCCTATCAAGCTATAAAATATTTTCAATACCTCAGAATATACTCTAATGCCCCTAAAATGATATCTTCTCCAACCCGCAGAGACAGGCACTTTTCTCATGTTTTTCCATTATGATTTAGTTTTACTTGTTCTAGAACTTCATGTAAATTGAATCAGGCAGTATTACTCTTTTCTTTCTCTTGGTTCTTTCTCTCAGCATCATGCCTGTTAGATTCATCTGTGTTATTGCCTGTATCAGCAGTTTATTTTTTTTCCGATAGTGTTAATTGTATGAGTGCACCACAATTTGCTCCTATTAAATATTGTTTATAGAGCAACTGGCACAATGTCTAACACATGGTGGGTATTACCATTTGGCCCCAGACTTTGTAAATTCCTCTCAGAGCTTCTGACATATATCTGAATGACTAATAATGCAGTTTTGAACTTTGAGGGTGGATTCAATCTTATTTTTAAAATGCAATTTTATTGAGATATATTCACATACAATCACATACAGTCATCCAAAGTGTACAATAAATTGTTCACAGTGTCATCATATAGTTGTGCATTCATCACCACAATCAATTTTTTGAACATTTTCATTACTCCAAGATATAAAAATGAGAATAAAAATAAAAATAAAAATTAAAATACAGAAGAACTCCCAAAACATCTCATACTACCCCCCATTATTTATTTACTTTTGTCCCCCTTTTTTCTACTCATCTGTTAATACACTTGATAAAGGGAGTGTGAGCCACAAGGTTTTCACAATCACAGTCACACCATGTAAGCTATATAGTTATACAATCATCTTCAAGAATCAAGGATACTGGATTGTAGTTCAATAGTTTCAGGTATTTCTTTTAAGTTATTCTAATACAGTAATAATTAACAAGTGACGTCTATAAAATGCATAAGAATAACCTCCAGAATGACCTCTCAATTCCATTTGATTTCTCTCAGCCACTGAAACTGTTTCATTTCTCCTCCCCATTTTGGTCAAAAAGGCTTTCTCAATCCCATGATGCCAGGTCCAGGCTCATCCATGGGAGTTATGTCCCATATTACCAGGGAGATTTACACCCTGGAAGTCATGTCCCACTTGGGGAAAGGGCAGTGAGTTTATCTGCCAAGTTGGCTTAGAGAGAGAGGCCACATCTGAGCAACAAAAGAGGTTCTCTGGGGATGACTCTTAGGCACAATTATAAATAGGCTTAGCCTCTTCTTTGTGGTGACAAGCTTCAAAAGGACAAGCCAGAAGATCAAGGGCTCGGTAGTCCCCAGTTCTTGCAAAAAATATCAGGAATTCCCCAGGTGGGGAAGTTTAATATTTCCAAATTTTCCTCAGACCCTCAAGGGGGATTTGCAAGTACATTTTTGGTCTCTGCTCAGATTACTCTGGGATGGATTGGAGCTTCATGCTAACCTGAACAAACCAACCAGATCTCACCCCTATTCAAGGTTCCATGTAATTATGGTATTTGAATAAATGGACCATACAAGTTAAATTACATAGCATGCTACAGAAAATATAGATTTTCTACCAAATAAACATCAATTCCTTTGGTCTCACATAGAAATTGAAGTTTTCAAATACAGTCAGTATCATCCTTTTCATTTAGCCTGGTTTACCTTAGTCATAACCAAGTCCATTTTATTCATCTCTCCAATTAAAGTCTGATCTCTTTTTCAGCTTCTTTAACATTTGCTGTATGGGGTAATGCTGACATTCATAGTGCCAAACTCTGGCTCTGAGTCTTAGGTGTCATAAAGATACCTGAAGTTCCAGGGACCAACCAGGTTATCCACCAAAAGTTCCTCATCTCAGAATTTAGTGAAAACCATTATAACTCATGAATAGATGTGACTGCTGTAAGTGTTTACAATCTAGGAAACTTTACCGTAAGCCTTCCCCTGATAACCTATGCACTCAGATTCAATTCTCAGAGTTTGCACATTATAGTTAGTCCATATTAGTGAGGCATTATAATGTTTTTCTTTTTCAATTCTGGCTTATTTCACTCAACATACTGTTCTCAAGGCCCATTCACCTAGTTGCATGCCTCAAAATTTCATTTCTTCTTGCCACTGCCTGATATTCCTTTGAATGTATACACCACATTTCACCTTTCCATTTATCAGCTGATGTACCTTTACATCAACACCATCTGTTGAAAATCGTGAATGCTGCCGCCATAAACAACAGTGTGCAATATCCATTCATGTATCTGCTTTCAGTTCTTCCAAGTATATACCCAATAGTGGGGTTGCAGGACCATGTGGCAACTTCATAGTTAGCATCCTGTGGAACCACCACACTGCCCTCCAGATGGGCTGCACCATTCTGCTTCTCTACCAACAGTAAATAAGTACATTCCTCTCCCCACATTTTCTCCAGCACTTGTATTCCTCTGTTTATTTTTTAGGCAGTTTTATTCACACACCATACAATCCATTCTAAGTAAATGATCAATGATTCCCAGTATAGTCACATAGTTATGAATTCACCTCCACAACCTATATGAGGACATTTTCATTTCTTCCAAAAAGAAAGAGGAAAAGGAGGAAAAAATGAAGAATAAAAATATAAAAATAGAAGAAAAATAAAAATGAAGTAAAATACAATGAAAAGGTCAGACAACAACAACACCATCAAGAGTCCCATATCATCCCTTATAACCCCCTTATTCCAGTTTGCTAAAACTGCCATTATGCAAAATACAAGAGATGGATCAGCTTTTACTAGGGGGTTCATTTGGCTACAAATTTACACAAACCTGGGCCATAAAAGTGTCCAAACTAAGGCATCAACAAGAGGACACCTTCACTGAAGAATGGCCAATGGCATCTGAAGCACCTCTGTTATCTAGGCACATGACTGGAGTCTGCTGTCCATTGCTCCTAGGTTGCATTTCAAAATCACATTCTCCAAAATGTCTCTGAGCTTGTCTCTCTTTGCTTCTCTGGAGCAAACTCTGGACTAGCATCTCCAAACATCTCCAAGCATCTGCTTTCAATAGCCATCTCCAAAATGTCTCTCTCAGCTGCTCTTCAGGCATTTTTCCTATCTAAGCTCCTGTGTGTCCTTAGCTTAGCATTTCCAAACATCCTTCTGTCCACAAGTCCAAGCATCTCTAAGCATCTCTAAGCATCAGCAGCATCTGGGTCTGTGTCAGGTCTTTTTAAAGGACTACAGTAAACTAATCAAGACCTATCCCAAATGGGCAGGGCCCAATCCCATGAAGACATCCAATCAAAAGGTCACACCCTAAAGATTAATCAATCTGCCCCTACAAGATTGCATCAAAGAATATGGCTTTTTGGGGGACATAATGTATCCAAGCTGGCACAGCCCTCATATAGGCATTTAGCTTTGGTATACTGCCTTTGTTACAAATAATGGAAGCATGTTACATGCTACCATTAATCATATACTCTAGTTTGCATTGATTGTATTTGTCTCCTTGTACAATCCAATTTTTAACACCTCACAATGTTGGCATTCATTTGTTCTCCCTATTTTAAAAATATTCTTATATTTGTATAGTGTAATCAGCATCATTGACCAATCTAGATTTCACTAAGTTATACAATCCCAGTCTTTATCTTCTATTTTTCCCTTCTGGTGCCATACAAGCCCCTAACCTTCTTCTTTCAACTGTTCTCACACTCACCTTTGTTCAGAGTACTTAAAATATTGTGCTACCATCACACAATATTATACTATCCATTTCTGGATCTATACAATCAATCTTGTTTACCCTTTTGTAGTTCTTCAGCATCAAATGCCCAATTTCTAACCTCTTTCTATATTGTATTAAGCTGTGTTCTCAACTTTAACTCTCAAATTTCACTTATCAATGTTAGTTCATATTAGTGAGTGCAGAGAGTACCCATTCTTTTATTCTGGCTATTTTCACTTAACAATAATGTCTACTGTCTACCATTTGACTTTTGTACTTTAAAGTCATATCTTATTTTATTTTATGTTCCCTCTCTCTTTTTTAATCTTACTGATATTCTTCATTTCTACTCTCTTCTCCAAACCTCTCTCTCCTGTCTTTTCCTATCTGCCTATAGAGATCCTTTAACTATTTCTTGTAGATCAAGTCTCTTGTTCACAAACTCTCTCAGTGTCTGTTTGAGAATATTATAAACTCTCCTTCATTTTTGAAGGACAGTTTTGCCAGGTATGGAATTCTTGTTTGGCAGATTTTCTTTTTCAGTTTCTTAAATACATCATGCCACTGCCTTCTTACCTCCATGGTTTCTACTGAGAAATCTGCTCATAGTCTTATTGAGCTTCCTTTGTATGTGATGGATTGCTTTTCTCTTGCTGCTTTCAGAATTCTCTCTTTGTCTTTGACATTTGACAATTTGATTATTAAGTCTCTTGGAGTAGGTCTACTTGGATCTATTCTGCTTTGGGTACACTGCACTTCTTGGATCTGCAATTTTATGTATTTCATAAGAGATGGGAAATTTCCAGTGATCATTTCCTCCATTATTGTTTCTGCTCCGTTTCCATTTTCTTTGCCTTCTGAGACACCCATGACATGTATATTCATGTGTTCCATGCTGATCTTCATTTCTCTGAGACTCTGCCTATATTTTTCCATTTTCTTCCCTATCTATTCTTTGTTGTGTAGGATTTCAGATGTTCTATGTTCTGGTTCCTGAATCCTTTCTTCTGCCTCTTCAAATTTGCTGTTTTGTGTCTTCATTGTGTTTTTCCTCTCCTCTATTGTGCCTTTCATTCCCTTAAGTTCTCTAATGAGCTACTTAGATTGAGAGAAAAAAAAGAAAATTGTTTTTTCAAACTTTTAAGTTCTTTCTTATGTTCGCCCAATGTCTTCTTTATGTCCTTCATCTCTTTTGCCATATCTTCCCTAAACTCCTTAATCTGATTTTTGAAATGATTTAGCCTATTTGTTTGAAGATCTTTAATTAGAATTTTCAACTCCTGTATCTCATTTGAAGTGTAAGTTTGTTCCTTTGACTGGGCCATATCTTTGTTTTTCCTAGTGTGACTCATAATTTTTTATTGTCTAGGCATCTGGTTTCCTTGAATACCCCAATCAGATTTTCCCAGACCAGATGAGCCCTGGTCTGAGGAGCATGTAATCTGTATCAGTTTTCCCTGAGGATGAGACCCAGCAAGTTATCAGAGCTTCCTGTGAGGCCTGTAGATGCTGTGATTTTCATATACTGCCCAGCAGGTGGCAATTCTCAGTTCACAGATCCCCACTGGCATAAGAGGGCTGTTGCCTTTAATTCTCAGTAGACCCTGTCTTTGCCAGGAGCTGATGGTGTCAGAAGCCAAGATTAAGCTGTTTCTGTTTTCCTCCTCCTCTCCCCAGGCCCAGGGTCTGAGTTCTCTGAGGGAAGACAGCCACTTGAGCTGGGTCTTGCCTCCACTTTTCCTTAGAGAAGATAAGCCCTTTAAGGATTTATCTCCTATGTTTGACTTCTTCTTTCATCTCTCTAATGATCTTAACTCCACCCTTGCCTGGGTCAGTGCTGACAATTGAAAATGCCTGAGGCTTTCTCTAATAAGCTACTTAGATTGAGAGAAAAAAAAGAAAAAAGAAAGAAATCCCCTTTTCAGAGTCAGTCTCCAGCCCTCCAGTTACCAGTCAAGAACCATAGTTGGTGTCTTGTTCTATGTGTCCCTTTTCTTGGCACGCAGTCCTTTTTCAGTATTCTTAGCTCAGCCAACTCCCAAAGCCTCTGTTTTTAATATACTTATGTATTTCTTTTTCCATCAGCTCTGCCTCCTCTCTGCCAGGAGAAACTTCAGTTTCCTTTCCTGCTTGCTCTGGGTTTATCTGTGCTCATACTTTGTATTCTGTAGTCCAGAGTCATTAACTAAAACCTCATTTGGAGCTTGGTTGGCCTACCTTCCCTTCCTCCTAGTAGACTGTTTCTTTTTCCCACAGGGAAGTGTTTCAGTTTCAGCTTGCCATGCCGGTGGAGTTGGGGCACCTGCTCTGCAGTTTGGGGAGTTTTACTTACACTTCTTAATGCTGAAATCTCAGTTTTTCCACCCATTCCAAACTGGTGTATGATGTCTGGTCACAGATGTCCCACAACAGTTGTTCCAGATTATTCACTAGTTGTTCCTGGCTATATGCTGGTTGTTCCAGAGGACTAACTAAATGCCACACTTCCCTATGCTACCATCTTGCCTACCTCCTGATTCAATCTTTTAATGTCAGAATTCATTCGCTGGTCAGGCCTAGTAGACGAGGTAGAGATCTGAAAAGAAAATACTCCAATTCAATGAAACTGAGTTGTAATTAAATAACCCTCCTTTAGATGTCAGATTTGAGGGGAAAAACCCACATGATGTGTACATTCTAGCATATTTATCAGAATCAATTTTATTCTCTTAAATTATTATTATTATGATTGTCAAGTCTCATGTGTAAATAATTTGACTATAGAATTCAACCTTCATTTCTTTATGGATATTGCAATTCATTTGGTGGACCATTTATATGTGTATTCAATAATATCGAGCCACTCATTTTCCCTCAGCTGATTGTAAAACTTCATCTATTGAGGGTTTTCATCCTATTATGACTCTGAACATATAGCCCTTTTTTTCTTAAGTGATTTACAAATATTTAATTTAGCTGACTAAATGTTTACAACAGAAAAAAAAATTTCTAAGTCTTGGAACTTTCTTTTAGTTCTTGAAAAAGGTATGCTTACTCTTGAAATACTGACAGATCATCAACCTTTGAAGAAAAAACAATCCTCAAAACTTACTTTAAAAATCTCACTGGATTCCTAGAGGGAAGGGACTGTGTTGTGTCTGTTCCTGTATCTTCAGTGCTCTAAGCAGGGGTGGGACATGATATATACTCAGCAAATGTTTATGTAAATGAATACTGCTATCCTCATTTTAAATCTCATGACTGGGAATTTCTAAGGGATTACATAAGAACACAGAGCTATTAAATAGCAGAACTGTAATTTAAATTTAATATATCATTTTCCTTATTCAAAATCCAGATCCTCTCTCTCATTTTCTACTGATCGAAAGCTCCTATGCTGAGAATCTAGGGAAGAACTAAGGGCCATTGCCATCCTAAATGAAGTAATGAATATAGAATTAGGTACCCAGCCCAGTGGAATCAGAAGCAAAATTAAGTCTGACATATATGATGATAACAGTTGGCATTTGTAATAACTTTATGTGGCATTATGTGGCATTATATATTCATTAATTAGTCTACATAATACTTCATTATGTGAATCTTTATTACTGAATTTTAAGTACCTCAGAAACAACACTGAATTAGCAATTAAACCAAACCACACAAATAAAGAGACACCATACAGCATTCTATGAAGTCAAAATGAACATTCATGTTCTTGGGAGTAAGAATTCAGAAATCAGGCTTTTCTTATACTATAAAGAAAACTTTATTTTCCCTTTACCTAGAGGATCATTCCTGATGAAGCAGCCAGACAATTCAGTGAAGTCAATGGATCTTTATATTTAAGTTAATTTTTAAGTAATCAGTTTTTAAAATTTGTCTCTGAATTGAGGGAAACTAGTTTTTTGAGATTTTATTATCCAATGTATATTTTTTTCATGTAAAATTTCAATTCCCTGACAAAGAAAATAGTGGAATGAATTTTAAAAATATACCTCCATTAATTATATTTAAACTTTCCAGGTTGAAAGCTGAGTAAATAACAGCAAAATAGATATTTATATCAACATAAAGAAGTAAGGAGAGGAAAAAAATTAAAATCTTGAGTATATAAAATATGTTTTAAAAACCACATTTTAACCAAATGTACACTATATCGTGAATCTTTTTACCATTCTTTTCAAGAGAGAGATGAATGGGAAGCAAACTTTGGAATAAACATTTACTTTGTTTCAGAAAGAGATGTCTGGTAAAATGTGAATGTTCTAGTTAAAATGGGATTCTGGAAAGGAGAAGACTATTCTACATGTTTTTTCCCCCTAACAAAGGAGCCCCAGGAGACTATTGAGTGTCGGCTTAGAGCCTTAAGGTAATGGCACGAATGACAATCCCAGGCGAATGGGATTTTCCTCTGTGAATTCTGATTTTCTCAGGGCTTTCCAGAAACAGTATCTTGGAAACCTGGAGAAGAGGCTAAGTAAGAGCCTTGCTGCTTCTTCCGTCTGGTGTGGGAAGAAGGATGAATAACAACAGAAGTTGTGCAGGGTGCTACTTAATGAGGATACTCTGTTTTTATTCTGTTCATTGAACAAGGCAGAATTATTTTAAATGGGTAAAATTAAAACAGATCTAGTTAGTAGCTCAAAAACCATAACTGGTTATGGTTAGTCTCCTTTTAAAAATATAAAAATTGTAGGTATTGGCTAAGCAGAAGACACACAGAAGTATCAGGACCTAGTCTGCAGTGTGCCTTGCTACAATATTATCTCAGGTCTTGAAGCAGGAAATCGTCTGCACTATGGAGGATAGGTTCACTAAAAGTCCCAAGAGGTATGCATAGTTAAATGAGGGCAAGCACTGCTAGACGTCACTCAGAGGCTTGGAAACAGCACATTTCTTCTTAATATCTCTGACTTCAGCTTGAGATGGGTACTTGAATGTCACTCTGGCTTGGGTACTCCTAAGTGTCAATTTGACCATTAGTTTACTCATGAAGCAGGCACCATTAGCATGAGGCAGTCACATCACATCATAAAGGAAAATGTAGGGAAAAAACCTCTGTAGTTACTGAGGGGGTGCCTTCAATTATGAAATACTTAAAAAAACTTGAAAATAGAGTCACACATTTCTTCTCTTTAAAAATTGCCTGTCAAGTTAGTGGTGAAGAAGTGTGAATGAAATAAACTAATTTGTAAGTAACTGATCAAAACAGAGTTTATAGGGCAATCAGATGCGACTACGGTCTAGCCATGTGTTCTGGTAGTATACACTTGTGTTATTCCATTTAGACCAGGTTTCTGTACTGCTTGCAAAAGACCTTTTTTTTTTTTTACTAGACTTCAGAATTGCCGATCAAAACATGCATCAAGAAATTGATTTTAAAACTTCATGAGAAGAAATACACATGAGCAATATACTTTTAAAAAGTTGTTCAACCTTTTTTACAAGAGGAAGAAATTTAAATTGTTAAAAAGATAATTTTGACTATCCATTTAGGAAAAGCATTAAGATAGATATTCTTAAGATCTGATATTAGTAAAGATAAAGCACAATGTATACTCTTCTAAACTATTATAAGCATAAAAATTGGTACAGTCATCTTGACAATCTATATCAAATTTAACTTCTGTATACTCTTTGATTCAGCAAACTTATTTGTTGAAATTTATTCACAGGAAATGACTGGACAAGTGTACAAAGATGATTTGAAATATTGGAATAGCAACCTTGTAATAGCCAAATATCCATGAATTGTTCAAATAAATTATGGTGTCCATCTAATAGAAAACTCTGTGATTACTAAAAATGATGTTGTATAGCTACATTTATTGACAAGGAAAATTCTGTGTAAAATGCTTTAGAGTGAAATATGTAGAATAAAATGCAACATTATAGCTTAAGCCCATCAAAAATGGCCTAAGTGGTGGTGATGGTAGCATAACACTGTGAATGTAACTAACACCATTAAAATATATATCTTAATGTGGTTAAAAAGAGAAATTTTAGGTTGTCTATATGTTACTAGAAGAACAAGAACAATAATAAAAATTTTATATTTAAAAAACCTTACATTTATATGTATTGAGAGATGTTTTGAATCATGTTCCCAAAATATTGAGTGAATCTTCCTTGATGGTGGGATTCCAAGTGATATTTTTTTTTTTATTGTTTGTTTATTTTTTCATCTTGGGAATTTGTTTTTGATAAATAAAAGGGTGACTATTTCAAGTAATTGCAGTATTGAATTTTAGTTCTGAAAGATGTTTTTGTCAAATAACATTATTAATAGAGCTTGTTCTTGATCAAATGCTCGTAATAAAAGTCTAGTTTCAATAACAGGGATGACTGTAACAGATTCCAATAATATATGTGCAGCTTGCAGCAAAATGGCAGTTGCAGTGAATTTCCCTGTTTTTGAGCTCAGGATATTTCAGTTGTCATATCTCTGCAAGCTTCAAAATTAAACTCTCATTTTCTTATAGAAATAAAAAATGGAATTCCAAAAAACAGCAGAAAATGGAGTCATAATTAAAAAAATACTTTTCTTGAACAATTTAAAATTATGATTAAATGGGATCTACCGCACAGCATAACAGTAAGTATCACTCAATATGAATGAAATTCACTTCCATCATGCAAATTATAAGTGTCACGGGTAGACAAAGAATTTTGTACTTAGCTATGCTAGACACATAAGTACCATTTAATTTTTTAGGAAGAAAGAGAAATATTTAGTAAACCTTCATCTTGCTTCATTTTTCTTTTAATGGCAACTCCTTAAAGAGAATTTATACTCCAAAATGAAATTGAGTCAATTCGAGGTAATGACTCATTAAGTAGTGACATTATTGAGTCATTTAAATTTTAATATTTCTGTGCTATCTGGAAATTTTCTCATGCTGTTGATGAAGGCATTCTCCAAATGGTTTCCAATAAGGGATTTATTTATTTACTTTTTTACCAGTTATTCCTATGCTGGTGATGTGCCTCGTTCCATTTTTTTACTAATAGAACCTCCTTCTAAAGAGGTAGTACTCTTTAAGGTATGTCCTTGGTAAAATATTGCTTTGCATAAAAATAGGGCAACAAACAAAGACCTCTGAGGTGGAAGGAAGTTTATTGTCATGTAGGAGGAATGGTATAAGAAACTTAAGGACTCTATAAAATCAGTGACTCTTCCAATTGGCATTTGTTAGTTAACTAGCAAAAAATAGAGTCAATGATTTGTAAAAACTCAGTTGATTGACATGTCATTTGAATGAGCTGAATTCACAAAAGGTAATTAAGCTTAATTAACAGAAGATGAAATTATTTGGGTCAGTCCCATCCTGCTGAAGTGTGTCTCTTACTCACCTAGTCACCTTTAGAGAACAAACTGTACAGGTTCTTTTTTCCTGCTAAGAAAATAGCTTGCCCCTGAAACTTATAAAAAGTTTTACTTTATATTTTATTCACTTTGGTGTGGTACTTCTATAGATCATAGTTAACTAGACTTAAACAAAAAACAAAATAAATTTAAATTACCATTTAGCAAAAGTAAGAAACAATGCTAATCATAGAACCATCACCACAAAGAAATTCCATGGGAAGTGTCCATTTTATTATCTTATAAAATGAGGGGGGACACTGGGTTTTCTAAGATGTTTGTGAAGTAATTGTTGGTTTTCATCAGTACATTTAGTTATTTACATAAAATTTTGATTTTATAATAATTTCTTTGAAATGTAAGAGAAAATTTCTTGCTGCATTTGGAAACTTGTAAAATTTCAACTGAAGTTTGATTTTATTTGGAAACAGAGACTGAAAAGTTTATGATAGAATTGTGATGATAATGACACATTCCTAAACTCTTCAGAGTTAATGTATGACTAAGAAACTTAGAATATTATGCTTATTCTCTGAAGCTACTGTGTATTCTGTCCAGAGGCCTTGGATGCTATGATTTTCTTTGACAATTGAATCTTTTGGGACAAATCAAGCTACCCACAAGACTTCTGATGTACTTTTTTATGATTTTTTTTTTTAAGATTGTTCACATACCATACAATTTTCCAGAGATCCAGTGTACAATCAATTGCCCATGGTACCATCATACAACTGTGCATCTATCACCACAATTAATTTTTTTTTCAATTTTTAGAACATTTTCATTACTCCAGAAAATAAATAAAGACACATGTAAAAAAGGAAACTCAAATCCTCCCATACTAACCACCCCTCCCTTCATTATTGACTCATAGTATTGGTATAGTACATTTATTACTGTTGAAGAAAGAATGTTAAAATACTACTATCTGTAGTATATAGTTTGCAATAGGTTTTTTTTTCCTATATACTCCTGTATTATTAACTTCTAGTTAATAGTGTCATAATTTGTTCTTGTTCATGAGAGGGATTACTAGTATTTGTACAGTTAGTCATGGACATTGTCCACCACAAGGTTTACTGTTTTATACATTCCCATCTTTTAAACTCCAACTTTCCTTTTGGTGACATACATGACTCTGAGCTTCCCCTTTCCACCACATTCACACACCATTCATCACTGTTAGTTATTCTCGCAATGTGTTACCATCACCTCTGTCCATTTCCAAATGTTTAAGTTCACCCTAGTTGAACGTTCTGCTCATAATAAGCAACCGTTCCACATTCCTTAGCCTTGTTCTATATATATCCTGATAACTTACATTCCTTGTCTATGAATTTAAATATCATAGTTAGTTTATATCAGTGAGACCCTGAAATATTTGTCCTTATTTGTCTGTCTTATTTCACTCAATATAGTGCCCTCAAGTTTTCTTCATCAACCCATTTTTTTTAAGACGGTTTTGTTCACACACCATACATTCCATCCTAAGTAAATAATTGATGGTTCCCTGTATAGTCATGTATTTATGTATTCACCACCATCACCACTATCTGTTTAAGGACATCTCCATTTCTTCCACAAAGGAGGAAGAGTCAAAGAAGCGGAGAGACAGGAGAAAAAGAGAGGAAAAAAAAAAAAAAAGGCAAAACATGACAGCTAGGAAGCAACAAAAGGAAAGATAGCATTAAACTAAAGTACCATAAAGAGTAAGACAACATCACCAATGCCAAGAGTTCCATACCCTTCCCATATGTCGCCCCTGCCATATGCATTTAGCTTTGGTATACTGCCTTTGTTATATTAAAGGAAGCATAATACAATGTTTCTGTTAACTATATTCTCTAGTTTGCATTGATTGTATTTTCCCCCAATCCCACCCCATTTTTAACACCTTGCAATGTTAAATTCATTTGCTCTGCTTCATGTAAAAACATATTTGCACCTTTTATCACAATTGTTGAGCACCCTAGGTTTCACTGAGTTATACAGTCCCAGTCTTTATCTTTCCTTTTTCCTTCTGTTTTCCCATAGGCTCCTAAACTTCCTCTTTCAACCATACTCACAGTCATCTTTGTTCAGTATACTTACATTGCTGTGCTATCTTCCAAAACTGTGTTCCAAACCTCTCACTCCTGTCTTTTCCTATCTGTCTGTAGTGCTCCCTTTAGTGTTTATTGGTAGAGCAGGTATCTTGTTCACAAACTCTCTCATTGTCTGTCAGAGAATATTTTAAGCTCTCTCTCATATTTGAAGGACAGTTTTGCCAGATATAGGATTCTTTGTCAGTTTTTCTCTTTCAGTATCTTAAATATATTACCCCACTTCCTTCTTGCCTCCATGGTTTCTATTGAGAAATCCTCACATGGTCTTATCAAGCTCTTTTCAATGTGATGGATCGGTTTTCTCTTGCTGCTTTCAATATTCTCTTTTTATCTTTGATGTTTGATAATCTGATTATTAAGTGTCTTGGCATAGGCCTATTCAGATATTCTGTTTGGGGTATGCTGCACTTCTTGGATCTGTAATTTTATGTCTTTCATAAGAGTTGGTGTGGCAGCCTATAGGCTGAGCAAAACAGGCCTGCAGATCTTGGTGCACAGCAGTCTGCATGACCTATGCAGCTAATGTTTAACCTATTATCTTTGTAAGCCAGTAAAGAGAAAAAGGGTAAATTGGCCTTAAAATGTAACTTTAAAGTGTGAAATGGGAAGCAGACAGCAGGTGAGAGGCTTCTGGTCTCACAAAAGGGCAACAATGTTAATCTAGTCTACCTGCTTCCTGGCCCCCAAGTGTCAACACTTTTGTGGTTATTTACAAAGCCCATCCTATAATTCTTTCCTTCCTGAACCACCTTCCACGTCACAGTTACCTGTTGCCATATCTATGCTCCCACACCCTTAGGAATGCCTTTGTCTTAAACCCTTATAAATGGCTTGCTGTCCTCTTTGCATTGCGCAGTCAACTTCTCTGTGAATGTGATGCCTGCCTGGCCTGAGAGAGCCATCATGATCTCTCCATGACTTCTCACCCTGTAGGTAAGCCCTGAATAAAAGTTCATGTATCAGAAAATGCTTGTTGTCTTCTTTGGTCTTCGGACTGGCATGACCCTCATGGGCTGTGACTGATGGGAAATTTTCATTGATTATTTCCTCTATTATTGCTTCTGCCCCTTTTCCCTTCTCCTCTCCTTCTGGGACACCCATGACACATACATTCCTGCATTTTATTTTGTCCTTAAGTTCCTGGAGATGTTGCTCATATTTTTCCATTCTTTTCTTTATCTGTTCTTTTGTGTGTAGGCTTTCAGGTGCCTTGTTCTCCAGTTCCTGAGTGTTTTCTTCTGCCTCTTGAGATCTGCTGTTGTATGTTCCATTGTGCCTTTCATCTCTTGTGTTGTGCTTTTCATTTCCATAGATTCTGCCAGTTGTTTTTTCAAACTTTTGATTTCTACCTTATGTATGCCCAGTGTTTTCATTATATGCTTCATCTCTTTTGCTATATCTTCCCTAAACTATTTGAATTGATTTAGTATTAGTTGTTTAAATTCCTGTATCTCAGTTGAAGTGTAAGTTTGTTCCTTTGACTGGGCCATAACTTTGTTTTTCTTAGTGTAGGTTTTAGTTTTCTGGTGTCTAGGCATCTGGTTTTCTTGGTTACCCCAATCAGCTTTTCCCATACCAGAACAGGCTCAGGTCTTGGAAAGATGCAATAGTATCAGGTCTCTCTGAGGGTGTGTCTTAGAAGATTGGTACACCCTGTGAGGCCTTAAGTCACTGTGCTTTTCTGCCCAACAGGTTGTGCCTGCCAGCCTGTAGCTTCAGACTGATGTAAGGAGGTATGGCATGGGGCTGTTTTCCCCAGGCTCTGGGGTCTGGTTCTGAATGGAAGGAAGGTAGTAGAGCTTGGAACCATGTCTTTCCTCTTAGGAAAGATACACACCGTAGGGAGCTATCATTTGCATTTGAATAGTCTCTGACTCTGCTGTCTCCATGCTTGTCTGGGTCTGAGAACCGGGAATTGAAAATGGCTGAGGCTTTCTCCACTGAGCTGAAAAAGGGACAGAAAGCTCCCCTTCAGTGTCAGTCTGCCACCTCCCTCAGTTTCACTCATCAGCCAGAGACAGCATCCAGTTCTCTGGGCTTCCCCTCCCTCCCAGAGAGGTCCTCTTGCTCTCCAAGGTCAGTCATCACCAAAAGCCTCTGCTTGTTGGGAATTTGTAGCTTGTATTGAGCAGTCCGTATTTGTTAATTAAACCCCAGTTGGAGCTCAGCTGAGCTATATTCACTTGCTTGGAGAGTGCTGTTCTCTAGCACTGTGAGGCTTTGCAGTTCAGGCCATGGTGAGAGGGGGCTTCCAGCCTGGGTCTGCAGTTTTTACTTACAGATTTTATGCTGCATGGGTCTGCAGTTTTTACTTACAGATTTTATGCTGCAATCTTGGGCACTCCTCCAAATTCAGGTTGGTGTATGATGAGTAGACAGTCACGTTTGTCCCCCCACAGTTATTCCAGATTATATACTAGTTGTTCCTGGTTGTTTATTAGTTGTGCAAGGGGGCTGACTAGCTTTCACTCCTCTCTATACCTCCATCTTCCTGCCTCCCTGATTTACTTTTCTGTTCCATTTTTTCCAAAGAGATCACCTTACTTTTTTATTCAGATTTATTCAGATATATCACATACCATACAATCATCCACAGTGTACAATCATTTGTTCACAGTACCATAGAGTTGTGCATTCATCACTACAATCAATTTTTGAACATTTTAAAAATACAAATAAGTATAAAAATAAAAGTAAAGAAAAAAAATAAAAAACGTCCTATTCTCCATCACTCCCTATTATTCATTTAATTTTTATCCCCATTTTTCTACTCATCTGTCTATACATTGGATAAAGAGAGTGTGAGCCACAAGTTTTCACAATTACACAGTCACACTTTGTAAGCTATATAGTTATATAGTTATACAATCATCTTTAAGAATTGATGCTACTGGGTTTCAGGTTAACAGTTTCAGGTATTTCCTTCTAGCTATTTGAATACACTAATAACTAAAAGGGGATATCTATAAAATGTATAAGAATAACCTCCAGAATGACCTCTTAACTCCATTTGAAATCTCTCAGCCACTGAAACATTATTTTGTTTAATTTCTCTTTCTCCTTTTGGTCAAGAAGGCTTTCTCAATCCTGTGATGCTAGGTCCAGGCTCATCCCTTGGAGTCATGTCCCATATCACCAAGGAGATTTATACTCCTGGGAGTTATATCTCATGTAGGGGGGAAGGCAGTGAGTTTACCTGCAGAATTGGCTTAGAGAGAGAGGCCACATCTGAGCAACAAAAGAGGTACTTTGGTGGTGACTTTTAGGTACAATTATAAATAGGCTAAGCCTCTCTTTACAGTGACAAGCTTCACAAGGGCAAACTCCAAGATTGAGGGTGCAGCCTTCAAATTGGTAGTTCCCAATGCTTGTGAGAATATCAGTAATTCTTAAGATGGGGAAGTTCAATATTTCTTCACTTCCCCCAGTCTTTCAAGGGGGCTTTGCAAATGTATTTTTATTCTCTGCCTAAATTACTTGGGGATGTATCAGGGCTTCACAGTAATCTATACAAACCAACCAGATCTCACACCCTATTCAAAATTCCTTGTGATTATAGTGTTTGAATAAACTGACCATGCAATTTAAATTATATAGTGTGGTATGGAAATATAGATTTTGCACCAAGTAAACCTCTCTTCCTTTGGTCTCACACAGAAGTTGAAGTTTTAAAACACCATCAATATCATCCTTTACCTGTTAGTCTGATTTGCCTTAGTCCTAATCAGATCTGCTTCATTCATATCTCTAATTGAAGTCTGAAATCTTTTTCAGCATTTTTAACAGTTGCTGTATGGGGTAATACTGACATTTATAGCTGCTGAACTCTAGCTCTGAGTCTCAGGTGTCACACAGATACCTGAAGTTCCAGAGACCAACCAGGTTATACACACAGAGCTCAGCATCTCAGAATTTAGAGATAACCATTACAACTCAGGAATAGATATGACAGCTGTAAGAGCTTTCAGTCTAGGGACCTTTACAATAAACCTTCCCCTGATAACCTATTCTCTCAGATTCAATTTTCAGAGTTTGCACATTATAGTTAGTCTATATTAGTGAGGCATTATAATGATTATCTTTTCATTTCTGGCTTATTTCACTCAAAATGCTGTCCTCAAGATCTACTCACTTATTTACTTGCCTCACAACTTGATTCCTTCTTGCAGCTGTGCAATATTCAGTTGTATGCATACACCACAATTCACCATTCCATTCATCAGTTGATGTACTTAGGCCACCTCCATCTATTGCAGATTGTGTATACTGCTGCCATAAACTCCAGTGTGCAAATGTTCAGACATAACCCTGCTATCAATCAGTTCTTCCAGGTGTATATCTAATAATGAGGTTGCAGTACATTATGGCAACCCCAGACTTAGCTTCTTGTGGAACCATCACACTACCCTCCAGATGGGCTGTACCATTCTACTTACCTGCCAACAGTGCATAGGTACATCTGTCTCTCCATATTTTCTCCAGTGCTTGTATCCCTGTTTATTTTTTCCTTGCAATTTTGAGATATATTCATGTACCATACAATCATCCACAGTGTACAATCAATTGTACATATAGTATCATAATATAGTTGGGCATTCATCACTACAGTCAGCCTTTGAGCAACATTCTTCACTCCAAAATAATTAAAGTAAGGATAATAAAAAATGAAAGAAAAAGTGAAAATAAAATAAAAACACAATAAAAAGGTCAGACAGCACCACCATCAACATGAATTCCATACCTCTCCCTTATATCCCCTTCTTATAGACATTTAGCTTTGATATATTGCTTTCCCTAGTGGTCTATGGTTAAGATTTGGCACTCTCTCCCTTTGTAGTTTTATAGATGACAAGAGCTGTACTTGTGCCTATCAAAAGTTTTTGTCTTTGCAGGTGTCTGGTTATGTTCTATTGTATGCTGGTCATTGTGTTTCAAAAACTATTTGTAGATAGTATTTGAGGATGATGCTATCTTCCTTCAAAGAGAATTTTCTTTGCTCTTTCCTAGTATATGGGCATTAGCAATCTATGACTATCTTAATCCAGATTCAGAGCTTGATAAATTCTTGGAACAGAGATGACTTGAAGCTAGGGAGCAGTGCATTCTAGAACTAGCTTACCTCAGGTGCAACTTAATTCCTAGAGTGCATCTCTTTGCGTCCTATCCTAAAGTGGGTGTTGTTTATCAACATGACCACCCTTGGTGAACCCTGGACTTCATCTTTTTTCCCTAGTCCAGAGTGTTTTCCAAAAGAGCAGCACAGCTGATTACCTGCCTATTCAAGACTGGCAAATCCTACTGGATGAAGATAATTTGAGGATCAGACTTAACCTCTCTGGGTGTTGGGCTGGTAATTCACTATTATAGTTTTATCTCTTTATACTTTAAAAAATATTTAAAAATAGTTCATCTAGGTTTTAGTTGTCTTCAATGGGAGGGTACATTCAGATTTCTCTTCCATTAACAGGAGTGGAAGTCTCCAAACTCCTTTTAACTATTCCCTCACATAATTTCTCCTTGGGTGTCTTTCTTGCAAAATTATTGTTAATAATTATGTTTTTATTATATATATATATTAACACACACACATATATAATTCTTTGATGATTTTTATCTAACCTTAGTAGAATTAAAATTAATGAGGTGATAGCTGCACAGTTTACATTTCTTGTGTTACGGAAGTGTGTATGTGCTTCGGTATCACACAGGCCTTGCATTTGAGTCTTGCAGTCATCATTTACTGGCTATGTGAACTTGGTCTAGATAAGATAATTAAGCCCTCTGAGCTTAGTTTTTAAATCTATAAAATAAAAATTTTAAAACTTGCTTTACACTTAATGAGATGTATGTCATATGCATAAAATTATATTTGTACATGATAAGAGTATGGGATATTTCCTATTCTCTACTCTTTGCATTTAACTTATCTTTCAAGATTGAAGAGTTAGATCTTTGGGAAAGCGGCCCTTACCAGGCATCTTTTCTCCTCTCACAAACTCTTGAGTTATCAAGTTACCATCAATGATTCAATAACTTACGCCTTACAAAATATATTGTTGTTGTTGTTGTTTTATTTGTACATCTCTAATAGAATGCAAAGTTCTAGAGGACAAGGTCTATTATTTGCCTTTCTGAATTCCCAGAGTCTAATACACTTCCTCATTCAGTATAAGTGCTCAAAATTTATTTGAATCAATAAATATTTATATTTGGTTATTTCAGTGATTCATCAAATACATTTTAGATTTTGCTTTAGCTCAAATGGGGAAAGACAACTAAGTATTTGTCTGTAAATATGTGTATCTATTTTCTAAAAATCACATTTTGAACTATATATTATTCTTATATGGGTACTAGAATGTTTTCACATGTTCCTTAAAAACTTTATTTCATTCTGGGAACATAGGAATTGTTGAATTTATTCTCCTCATTTCCTCACATTTCTTCTTTTCCTTCCTCACTTCCTGTTTTTCTTTCTCCTCCCCTCTTTTTTCCTCCCTCTTTCCCCCTTCCTTCCTTCCTTCTAAATTTTTTATTGTAAAATGTAATATACTTTAAGAAAAGTACATTCAACATGTGCATATATTTAATGAATAATTATTAAACAAATGTCCATGTTAACTACAACACAGGTCAAGAAACAGATCTTTTATTTTGCTCCTTTGGCTCAATATTATGTTGGTAAGTTCATCCATGTTGTGGTGAATAGCTCTAGAGCATTTATTTTTTTTTCTTTTTTGAAAGCAGTTGTATTGATATATATTGATATGTATTGACATACCATACAATCCATGTGATGGTTAGGTTCATGTGCCAACTTGGCCAGGTGATGATACCCAGCTGTCTGGTCTAACAAGCACTGGCTTAACCATTGCTTCAAGGATGTTTGTGGCTGGTTAATTGACCAACAGGCTGCTTTATTAAATCATCAGTCAACTGGCTGCAGCTGTGACTGATGACTCAATGAAGGGTGTGTCTTCCACAATGAGAGAACATAGTTGGCTGGATTTAATCCAATCCATCAGTTGAAGACTTTTAAGCAAGACAGATAGAGGACCTTCACTTCTTCAGCTGCCCAGCAAAGCGTTTCCTGAGGAGTTTGTTGAAGTTGCCAGTTCGTTTCCTGAGGAGTTCATCAAACACATTCATCAAAGATCCCCGTTCGTTTCCTGAGGAGCTCATTGAACATCTTCATTGGAGTTGCCAGTTTGCTGACTGCCCTATGGAATTTGGACTCATGCATACCCACAGTTGTGTGAGTCACTTTTATAAATCTTATATTCATAGATATCTCTCATTGATTCTGTTTCCCTAGACAACCCTAAATAATAGAATACATTAAAGGAAAAATCCCATATCTCTTAGCAATCACCTCAGTCCCTCTATCCTTCCCCAGTCCTATGTAACCACTAACCTATTTCTGTCTTTATAGATTTTTTTTTACATTTACATTTTATATAAATGGAATCTTACAATGTAGTACTTTGTGTCTGGGTTCTTTTACTTAACATGTTTTTTGTTTTTTTAAAAAATTATTATTTTTTCATTAGAGAAGTTGTAGGTTTACAGAAAAGTCATGTAAAAAATACAGCATTCCCATCAACCCCCATAATGTTGACACTTTGCATTAGTGTGATAACTTTGTTATAATTGATGAAAGAATAATAAAATAGTATTATTAACTTTTGTCCATAGTTGACATTAGGAAATTTTTTCCCCACAGACCACCCTATTGTTAATGCCTTGTATTAGTGTTGTACATTTGTTATAACTCACAAAGAACATTCTTATACTTGTACTATTAACCCCAGTCCATTGTCCTCAACATGGTTCACTGCATAAAACAATCCCATGTTTTATCTTCTAAAAATTCCCCTTTCAACCACATTCACATACATAATTCAGCACTGTTAATTACACTCACAATAATTTGCTACCATCACTACTAACCATTTCCAAACCTTTACCTAAATAGAAATTCTGTACAAATTAAGCATCAGATTCCCATTCTCTTTCCTCAGCCTATCTCCCTGTAACCTATAGTCTAGATTCTAACTCTATGAGTTTGTTTATTATAATTAGTTAATGCCAGTGAGATCATACAATATTTTCCCCTTTGACTCTCATTTATTTTGCTCAGCATAATGTCCTTAAGGTTCATCCATATTATGGCATACATCAGGACTGCATTCCTTTTTACAAGGGAATGCTATTCTATTGTATATGTATGTCACATTTTGATTATCCACTCATTGGTTGATGGACACTTGGATTGCTGCCACCTTTCGGCAATTGTGAATAATGCCACTGCGAACATCAGTGTGCAAATAACTGATCTAGTCTCTGATATCATATCTTCTGGGTATGTGCCTAGTAATGGGTGATATGGTAATTCTATATCTAGCTTCTTGAGGAATTACCAAACTTTCTTTCACAGTGGCTGCACCATTATACATTCCAACCAGCAATGAATGAATGTTCCTGTTTCTCCATATCCACTCTAACACATATAATTTTCTATTTTTAAAATAGTAGTCATTCTAGTGGGTGTGATTCTTGTGGTTTTGATTTGCATTTTCCTAATAGCTAGTGATGTTGAGCATCTTTTCATATGCAATTTAGCCATTTGTATATCCTCTTTGGAGAAATGTCTATTCAAGTCTTTTTCCCATTTTTAATTTTTCTTTTTTTTGTATTTTTATTGTTGAGTTGTAGGATTTCTTTATATATCCTGGATATTAAACCCTTATCAGATATGTGGTTTCCAAATATTTTATCCCATTGAGTAGGTTGTCTTTTCACTTTCTTGAAATAGTTATTTGATGTGCAAAAGTTTTTAATTTTAAGGAGATCCCATTTATCTATTTTTTCTTTTGTTGCTTGTGCTTTGGATGTAAAGTCTAAGAAACCATTGCTTAACACAAAGATCCTGAAGATGCTACCTTACATTTTCCTCTAGAAGTTTTGTAGTCCTGGTTCTTATATTTAGGTCTTTGATCCAGTTTGGGTTAATTTTTTTGTATAAGGTGTGAGATAGGGGTCCCCTTTCATTCTTTTGCATATGGATATTCAGTTCTCCCAGCACCTTTTGTTGAAGAAACTATTCTTTCCCAGTTGAGTGGACTTGGAAACATTGTCAAAATTCAAATGGTCATATGTGTGAAGGTCTATTTCTGAATGCTCAATTCAATTCCATTGGTCTATATATCTATCCTGGGCTAGTACCATGCAGTTTGACCACTGTAGCTTTGCAATATTCTTTAAAGTCAGAAAGTGTGAGTCCTTCAAGCTTTGTTCTCACAAGAGGGCTATACCTATTCAGGACCTCTTACCTTTCCAAATAGATTTGATAATTGGCTTTTCCATTTCTGCAAAGTGGGTGGTTGGAATTTTGATTGGGATTGCATTGAATCTGTAAATAATTTTGGGTAAAATTTGCAAGTTAATGATATTTAGTCTTCCAATCCATGAACACAGACTGTCCTTCCATTTATTTAGGTTCTTTGATTTCTTTTAGCACAGTTTTGTGATTTTCTTTGTACAAGTCCTTAACATCCTTGGTTAAATTTATTCCTATATATTTGATTCTTTTAATTGCTATTGTAAATTGAATTTTTTTCTTGATTTCCTCCTCAGATTGCTCATTACTAGTGTATAGAAACACTAACAATTTTTATTTGTTGACCTTGTACCCAACAATTTTGCTGATTCATTTATTAGCTCTCGTAGCTTTGCTGTTGATTTTTTGGAACTTCCTGAATTTAGGATCCTGCCATCTGCACATAGTGAAAGTTTTACTTCATCCTTTCCAATTTGGGTGGCTTTTATTTATTTTCCTTGCCTAGTTTCTCTGACTAGAACTTACAATGTTGAATAATAGTGATGACAGTGGGCATCCCTGTCTTGCTTCAGATCATAGATGGAAAACTTTCAGTCTTTCACCATTGTGTATGATATTAGCTGTGGGATTTTCATACATGCCTTTATCATGTTAAGGAAATTTCCTTCTATTCCTAATTTTCTAAGTGCTTTTATCAAGAAAGGATGCTGAGTTTTGTCAAATGCCTTTTCTGGGGCAATTGATATAATCATGTGTTTTTTCCCCTTTGTTTTGTTGATGTGGCAGATTAGCTGATTTTCTTATTTTGAACTACCCTTGCATAACTGGGATAAAACCCACTTGATCATGGTGTATTATTATTCTGATGTGCTCTTTGATATTATTTGCAAGTATTTGTTGAGGATTTTTGCATCTACATTCATTAGAGAAACTGATTCATAATTTTCCTTTCTTGTAGTATTTTTATTTGGCTTTGATATAAGGGTGATGTTGGCCTTATAGAATAAGTTAGGTAGTGGTCCCTCCTGTTCAATTTTTTAGAAGAGTTTGAGCAGGATTGGTATTAATTCTTCTTGGAATGATTGGTAGAATTCACCTATGAAGTCATCTGGTCCTGGACTTTTCTTTTGTAGAAGGTTTTTGTTGGCTGATTAAATCTCTGTACTTGTAATTGATCTGCTGAGCTCTTCATTTCTTAAAGAGTCAGTGTGCACTGCTCATGTGTTTCTAGGATTTTGTCCATTTCATCTAGGTTATCTAATTTGTTGGCATACATTTGCTCATAGTATCCTCTTATGAACATTTCAATTCTCTGGGTTTGGTAGTAATGTTCCCCTCTCATGTCTGAATTTATTTATTTGCATCTTCTCTGTTTTTCTGTTTGTCATTCTAGATAAGGGTTTGTCAATTTTATTGATTTTCTCAAAGAACCAATTTTGTTTTTGTTTTTTCTCTATATTGTTTTTAATTTTGATTTTCTTTTTTTTTCTGTTCTGATCTTTTTAATTTCTTTTCTTTTTTTGTTTTGTGGTTAGTTTGTTTTTAATTTTGATTTTCTTTTTTTTCTGTTCTTATCTTTTTAATTTTCTTTTCTTGCTTTGTGGTTAGTTTGCTGTTCTTTTCTAGTTAGGTTTTGGATTTTAGCTCTTTCCTCTTTTTAATGTAAGTGTTTTGGGTTATAAATTTCACTCTCAGCACTGCCTTCACTGCAGCCCATAAGTTTTGATATGTTGTGTTCTCATTTTTATTCTTCTCAAGATATTTACCAATTTCCCTTGCAATTTCTTTTTTGGCCCACTGTTCATTTTAGAGGGTATTATTTAACTTCCATATATTTGTGAGTATTCCAGTTCTCTGCCTGTTATTGATTTCCAGCTTCATTCCATTGTGGTCAAAGATGATGCTTTGTATGATTTCAGTCTTTCTAAATTTATTGAAACTTGTTTAGTTACCCAACATGTGTTCTTTCCTGGAGAATGCTCCAGGTGCACTTGAGCAGAATGTTTATCCTGCTGTTTTGGGGTGCAATGTTCTGTATCTGTCTGATAGGTCTCATTTATTTATCATATTATCCAAGTTCTCTGTTTCCTTATTGATACTCTTGTCTAAATGTTCTATCTTTTGATGAGAGTGGTGTACTGAGGTCTCCAACTATTATTGTAGATGTATCTATCTCTCCCTTCAGTTTTGTCAGTGTTTGCCTCATGTATTTTAGGGCAATGTGGTTAGATGTATACATATTTATGATTGACATTTCTTCTTGGTGAATTGACCCTTTTAGTAATATATAGTGTCCTTCTTTGTCTCCTATAACAGCTTTTGATGTAAAGTCTGTTCTGTCTGATATTGGTATAGGTATCCAACCTCTTTTTTTTGTTTCTATTTGCATGGAATATCCTTTTATGTCCTTTTACTTTCAACCTATTTGTGACTTTGAGTGCAAGGTGGATCTCTTGTAAACAACATATAGTTTGATCATACTTTTTAAATCCAATCTGCCAAACTGTGCCTTTTAATTAAGGAGTTTAATCCATTAACATTCAGTGATATTACTGTAAAGGCAGTATTTACTTCAGCCATTTTATCCTTTGGTTTTTACTTGTCACAAATTTGTTTTTCTCTCTTTTTTCCTGTATTGCAAATTTTTTTCTGTATAGTTGATCTTTTGTGGTATATATGACAGATCATGTTCTAATTTCTGTTTCTTGTATGTATTTTTAAATACTTTCATTGTGGTTTAACCTGGGGTTTATATTATAAAACTTACCTCTATAACTTATGAATTTGAAAAGATACCAACTTATCTTCAAAAGCATACATGTTCTCTGCTCCCATAACCATATGTTTTCCCTCTATGTTGTTTTTATTTATATTTTGCATGTCTGTTATCTAGAAATATGCCATTTTCTTGTTCAATTTGTATTCTGATTCTAATATGAATTAAAAAGTAGAGTTGTATATTGAGGATATAGTAATAGTTACCCTTGTTGATGATCTTCATTTATTCCCGCTACTCCAAGCTATTTTCTCCTGTCTTTTCCTTTCCACCTTCAGAACTCCCTTTACTAATTCTTGTAGGGCATGCCTTTTATTGATAAACTCAGTTTCTGTTTATCTGAATATTTTAAACTCTCTTTCAGTTTTAAACTGTTTTACCAGAAAAGAATTTTGACTGGCAGTTTTTCTCTTTCAGCACCTTAAGCATATCACACCAATGCCTTCTGGCCTCCATGGTTTCTTATAAGGAATCTGCACTTAGTCTTATTGAGGATCCCCTGTATGTAATGAATTGCTTTTCTCTTGCTGCTTTCAGAATTCTCTAGAATTCTCTCTTTATCTTTTGCATTTAACATTCTGATTAGTATGTGTCTTGGAGGAGGTCCATTAGGATTTATTCTGTTTGGAGTATGTTGTGCTTCTTGGACATTTATATTTATGCCTTTCCTAAGAGTTGGGAAATATTTGGCCATTATTTCCTCAAATACTCTGTCTCTTTTCCATTCTCTTCTCTTTCTGGGTCTCCCATGATGTACATACTTCGTACTTTCATTCAAATTACTAAGACCCTGCTCAATTTTCTCCATTCTTTTCTTTATCTGTTCTTGTCTGTAAGGCTCCAACTGTCCTGTCTTCTAGCTTGTTGATTCCTTCTTCTGCCTGTTCACATATCTGTTGTATGCCTGTAGTGTACTTCTAATTTCTTCTATTGTGACTTTCATTCCCATGTTTTCTGCTATGTCTCTTTTTCTATTTTCAAAGTCTTCTTTGTGCTCACAGAGTGTTTTCATAGTATCTTTTTTCTCTTTAGCTTACTTTCCTACATCCCCTTGAATTGATTTAGGAGGTTTGTTTGAACATCGTTGATTAGTTGTTTCCAATCCTGTGTCTCCTCTGAAATTTTAATTTCTTCCTTTGCTTGGGCCATATTTTCCTGTTGCTTAGTATGGCTTGTAATTTTTTGCTGGTGTCTAGGCATATGATTATCTTGATGAGTTTACTCTAGAGGTCAGTTTCTCTCTCATCCCTATGGTATTTTTTGTTGATTGGCTTTGTGATAAGGAATTCCTTTGACACTTGGTTCAACTTATTATAGGCCTCTAAAATAGCTCATGTTTAACTGTTCAGATTTTTTTCAGTTCTTATTCATCTGATTCTTGCCCTGGATATATGGTACAATTTCTGAGATTGCACTATTTGTGCAATTGTTTCACTCCCAGGAGAAAAGTTCCTTTTCTCTGTTCCTTCTCTGGGAATGTTGGTCTGTTCTATTTATTTCTGATTTGTCTCTATAGTTTTTTTTTACCACACCCTTCATTCTTTCTATCCACTTTTGCCTGGAGGGGAAATTGTTGGAGGAGGGTCATCCCAGAGAGGACTTTCCCAAGTCACTATTGCCTAGTCAAAACAGGGCCACAAACCAAAAAAGGGGACATAGATCTGTTCTATATTGCACCAGGAGGAGACCAGAAGGATGCCAAACTTCTCTTTGATGGCTCCCTGAATCTGTGCTTTCCTCGCCTGCCAAGCAGTTAACACTCTTCAGTAAATGTTTCCCTTCAGTCATAAGGTGGTACTGTGCCTTTAAGTCTCAACTGACTCCTCCCCTGTCTGAGGCATAGTTGAAACAGTGGCTACCAGTTGCTTTTGTCTGGGAAAGGTTGAAAGCCTAGCACAGAGTTGGGACTCAGTGATCTGAATTCACTTATCAAAAGCCACAAAGAGTGCCAGCTGTGACACACACCCCTTTTACTTGAGGAAGAGTTGCCCTTCAGCAAAGTGTTCCATGCAGCCCTAAGAAGGTGCTATGATTTTAAATACCCCCTGCAACTTTTGTCCTGGGTGGGTTGAAACTGTAGCTGTCCTTAGAGCTGGGACCCAATTTCTGAATTCACTATCAAAAGCTGCAAAAAGGTGTGATTGGTGCTCCTCTGTGCCCCCAACCCTTGTTCTTGAGGAAGAGCCACCCTTCAGCGAACTGTTCCCCAAGCTCTAAAAAGGCACTGTGTTTCTAAATTGCTCTGTTTCCACCCCTGTCAGGGATAGGGTTGCAACAGAGGCTGCTGGCTGCATTTTGTCCTGGACTGATTGAAACTGTAGTTGCACTCATAGAAGGGAACCAGCATTCCAAATTTGCTAATCAAAAAGCATGATTGGTGCTTGGCTATGCTTCTTTTCAACCCCTTTGCCCTCTCCCATCTAGGGAAAGAGGACTTTTATTTTCAGTCAGGAATTGGATCCCAGGGTTGCCTGCCATGAGGGTGGGGGATGGGCACTAGCCTCTGCAGCATGGGGAGTTTTACTCACAGCTGTTCACTGCAGGTTATCAGACTTTCCTTTTGCTCTTCCCTGGATGGTGTACAGCATTCTGGTCTCCGGAACCCCTAAACTTTTGATTCAGGCAATCCGTGACTGTTTACCAGTAAGCTGTCCTGGAGGACAAACTTAGTGTTGAAGCTCCACCATATAATGAGAAACTGCCTCAGCTAGATATTTAAATAAATAGTATCTTATTTAATCCTTACAATAACCTTGTGAACTAGTTACTGTTAATTACTACTATTCTCATTTTACTATTTAAGAAACAGTCTCAACAAAGTCTAGCAACTTGCCTAGGGGCACAAATTGGTTAATAGTAGACTGAAATTCATTCTCAAAGACCCTAAAGTACAGCACTGTATGGTCAACTTATATCCTATTTCTATGAGGCAAAAAGACTTATTCTGTATGTTCATAGTATAGCCTTTTCTTTTTGAGAAACTCATGGGCAGAGAAAAAGAAAAAAGGGGTCCACAGTATCATCTCTGGCATTTTCCCAAAAAGTACATTAGCTTGTTAGTATAGAAACAGTTGTTGGCAAAGGAAATATCTACCTTGCCTCACTGTCTTACTTAGACAGTTAATTCATTTTATCCAGTTTCGAATAAATTCTCATGGTGCACTAAGCTATTTTTATGGGTGAAATGTCATAAAATATGTCTGAAAACTTCTGGATTGAAGAAAAACAAGAAAATCTTTTCTCTGTGATTCATGTTACTGTCTAAAGTATTATTTATGACATTTGAAATTGATACAAGTACCATTTATGTATTTTTAAAAGAAGGACTAAGTAAAATGAAATTGAGAAAGAAAATATAATTGTTTAATTTGTGTCAGCATGTAAGTGAAGACTTTAAACAGTTGATTCCTAGTTTTAATGGAGGGGCATAAGGACACATAAAAAAGAAATTAAAAAAGAGACAAAAAAATCAGGAAATATACATGATTTGTTAAAAGATACTGGTATTTTGTAAATCATCTTTTTTTTAGTTGGGGGAGCACGGATACGGTTGTTTTGAAATCCTAAAAAAATTGTTTATGCTCCTGCATTTAATTGTGTTGATAATACTTCAGTACATATTTTTAATTATATGAAATCAGTTTCAGAATTACATGCTTCTGTGCTTGGAAACTCAGCACTACTTTGCAGTGCTATGTGTCTTATAACTTCTTATGGAATTTTTTGTTGTTTTCCTGGAGAATTTGTGCCACTTCATTTAGAATTATTTTTCCAAGTTATAAGTCTGACCATTTAGGCAAGTGCTCCCTTGCCTAAAATCCATTAGCAATGTTTCTTTGTGTACAAGATAAAACCAATATTCTGTAACTACTATACAATGTACTCAGTTTTTTGGCATCTGACTGACTCTCTGGCTTCCCTTCATACCTTCTCCATACTTCTGCACTTCAACCATACCAAATTATTTGCTTTTCCTTAAATGGGCCATGCTGTCTCAGGTCTCTGTGCTATACACATGCTGTTTGGTCTGTCACACCCTTTCTTCCTTGACTTCCAGCCCTCTTTCATCCCTTACAACTCCATTCTCCTAGCATTGCCTCTTTGGAATGCTCAGTCCCACACAAATAGAAAGATGCTATATCCTTACTCCTTTAGGTCTCCTGACCTTAATCTGGCTTCTATATTAGTACTTCTTCATTATATCTAATTATTAAATGCCTAATACTACTTGTGCAGTAGGCCTTAAACCTGGTGCAATAGAGAAGGGAAATAAATATTTTGTCAAATAAAGTAGTGCCTGGATGATACCTTGCTCACAAGATTGTTGTAAATCAATGGATGTGAAAACACTTTGTAAGCTTTCAGACACTATAGAAATGCTATTTATATATTTTTCTAGTTCTCCCCAAATGATCATCATAAACACAGGCCAAATCACTCTATAAAAATATTTTGAAGGGGCTGAAAATAATACATTTTCATTATTGAGACTAAGATGTACAAAGATTCTGAACATTGTTAGAGAGGCAAAGATCATTTTTAGAAATCCAAAAGCCTATTATCTATATTGTGGGTCAAGACATACCAAAACAAAATCTTTGAATAACAAATGATGCAGAATTTCTTATGAATGAGTGGACAATGGGTATTACTCATTGGTGTGGGGGTGGGAATTCTATGAAAAGGTAGTAAGTTTGAGTTAGGCGTTAGTTAAGGGAGATATAGATATTAATGGTTATGGCTTTTTAAATGGGGTGAAGGGGCACAGAGGATCAGGAAAGAACTGTTGTACTCTTCTCTATTAAATTTGATTTACTGTGAATACAACTTCCTCTTTGAAATCCTCTCCATGGATTTCTCTGGCATTGACTACCTGATAAAATCCTGCTTGTTCTTCAAGGTTTAGCTCAAATGCTACTTAAAACACCCAATGAAAGTATTACTTTTGTTTTCTCTGAATTCCCAAGAGTATTTTATTGTTCAGGATAAGGTTCAGCTTTATATAACAGAAGTCTCCTTCCTTCACCCCTAGGCTAAATAGCTACCTAAGTAACATAGATGTTTATTTTGTCTGGCTATACTATCATTAGGGACTCAGGCTCCTTTTATTTTTCTGCTTCTTTGTCCTACCCACATCCCTGGATTCTGTTTTCAGTATTAACTCATCATCTAATATGGTTGCTTGAACTATAGCCATCTTCTTCAAGTTTCAGGCAGCAGGATGTAGAAAGAACAGAATTCCTTTCCAGGGAATTCAATTCAGCAACTTCAGCTTTCATTTCATTAACCAGAACATTGCATGGCCACATCAGCTGCAGGTGAACTGAGTAATAAAGCCATATCTAACTATAAGGATGGCTGGAACATTTCAGGCCAGAAAAAACTTGAAGTTCTAGCATTAAGAAGAAGGAAGCATGGATATTGTGGTAGGCTGAATTATGTACACCATAAAAACATGTTGTTAATCAATTCTTGTTGGTGTGAAACACTGTAAATAGGACCTTTGAAGATGTTCATTTTAGTTAAACTGTGGCCAACTTAATCAGGTTGGGCTTACTGAAGTCATTTATAAGCAGAATGAAATTCACACATAGAGACAGAAAGCCATGGGAAGAAGCTGAAAGTCAAGAGAAAACTGGAAGAGAAAGGAGAAGACATTGCTGTATGGATTTCCATGTGACCAGGCAGCAGCCAGGCCAGCAGAATGCAACCGTCTTCAGGGAAAAAACATTGCCTTGCTGAAGCCTCAATTTTAGATTTCTCCTACCCTCAAATCCATGAGACAACAAATTCCTGTTGTTTAAGCCAACCCATTGCATTTGCTTTAGCAGCTGGGAAAGTAAGACAGATATTGCACTGGTAGCTGTCAATCTCCACCACACACACTTTCTTTACATGTTTCTTGTGACATCATCTACTTTGCATTACAGTATTTGTGCAATGATCACCCCATCCCCCCAAACCCTATTCCTTGAGGGCTGGGGCTTTAGCTTATAAATCAAGAGAATTTGTAGTTAACTTGGAGGACAGAGAACTGGATGGGATCAGAAGGTGTTTGTTGGGGGGTGGGAGTGGTACTGGGAGATAAGAACAGTACTGCAGATTAGGGCCTGATTATGAAAGTAAGGAATAAATAAAGATATTATTTTTAAGAATCATAGGCATTTACCTCAGTTTCCATTAAGAATAATCAAGGAAGTGAATTTGACCTAGAAGAACTACCTATTTAGAAATTACCTCTGAATTTAATTTGAAATTTGTGTGCTAATATAGTAACAAATGCAGCTTCACTTTTCCCCCCAGAGAAATAAGTGGATTTGATGTTGAATTATCCAAAATGAATACAAGAATAGAGAAAATTTAGCTGTTGCAAAAGCTGGTTAACAGAAAGCCCACATACAAATAGGACTCTTCCACATGGGACATTTCCTCCAAAGAGATAAAATGGATAGCAAGAAAAAACTACAGACACTTTCCACATTTGACATTTTATACAATTTTTTTTTTTTTTTGTTTTGAAGACACAATTTCATCAGTTTATAGCTAATGCTTTGTTATACTGGCTTCTGTTTAAAATGAAGATCTGGATCACCCATCTTATATATAAATGGACAAAGAGTTCTGTCCAATTTTATCCATAAAATCTGTTAAACACCTATTGCATACTTCATTTTAGAAAAGAAAATGCCTTTACTCTAAAGTATTTCATATACAAATAATATAATGAATGTAAAAGTGCTTCATCTCCTTCTCTATCTTTCTTCTCATAGCCACTCTGGGGAAGGACATTCAGAAAGAAAAATAATACTTTGAGGAAAAATTTTCACTGAGTTCTTAAAAGTATGTGTAAATATATATACATTCATCCAAACTTCCAAAAATCTCAGGAAAATTAAATTTTCTCTATAATTGATTGCATATTCTTTTTAAGGAAGGTATTCAGGCTTAGGCCTGATATTTGATTATGATTCAGCATGGCTTATACAGTAGAAGGAGGCTCTATGTAGTATCAAACAAGGTCTGGCAGAGGATTCAAAGCTTCATAAATCACCTTGAATACTCTTGGTTCTTGGGTGCTGATGTTAACCTGCTCATCCTATGCCTGGTGTCACTACCATTTCGAATGGACATGTTCTTTGGTAGGATATGTCAAATCACACTCCTGTGTAGTAGGGATGAGGGAGTGTGGGGTCTCTTCCTTTACCTGGTTCCTGTCTTTCTTTACAAAGTTATGCCAATGCCACAAAATGTCACACCTAGTATATTAGCTTTCTATTGCTGCCGTAACAAATTACCGCAGACATTGGCTCAAACAATACAAATTTATTATCTTATAGTTCTGTGGGTCAGAAGTCCAGCCTATCTTTCAATAGGCAAAAGTCATGGTATCAGTGGGGCTGCATTCCTTTATGGAGACTATGGGGGAGAATCAATTTCTTTCCCTTTTCCACTGTCTAGAGGTTATCTTCATGCCTTGGCACATGCTCCCCTTCTTCCATCTTTAAAGCCAGCAATGTAGCAGCACTCTGAGCCTTCTGACGTCATCATGCCTCTTTTTGACCTGAGTTGGAGAAAGTTCTCTGCTCTTAAGGACTCATGTGATTAGACTGGGTCCACCTGAATAATCCAGGAAAATCTCCCCATCTCATGGTCCTTAAATTAATCACCATCTGCAAAGTCCCTTTTGCCATGTAAGGTAACACATTCACAGGTTCTTGGGATTATTATGTGGACATCCTTGGGGGCCATTATTCTTTCCAGCATACCTAATTTAAATACATCTCACTGACTTTATTTTTGCTCACTTTTATTTTTAAATTGCCAAGCAAAAATGGGAGGCTAAGCTAAAAGAGGTGAAAAAATACATGAAAAATAATGTTGATAACATTAACTTCAGTTTGGAAAACACATGCTTAAAAATTTAATATCCTACATATATTTAGGTTAAGAAAATAGAATTACATTATTGATTGTGTTTTTTTACACTCTATTTTACTGTAAGAAAGACAAATGTCTTCATTTCACTGTCAGCTCATGTATCATTTGATCCACTGGTTGCAATGGAGAGCACCCATTTTAAGTAAATATTAGATGGCATATAGATCTGCATAAGATGATGTGATGTGAATGGACATGTGTTCTGATGCCTATTTTTTATTCCTTAAAAAGTTGTCTTTTCCTTTTATTCTTTTTTAATATGACCTCTTACCCCAGTTTCTTTTGTTTTATAGATCTTTCCAGATGTTAGTTAGAATGGCACATGCATTTTCTTTGCACAGTAAAATGGCTCTAAGTGAAGGAAACTACACTCCCTGGTTTTGATCAAATTGTTTAAATCAATATCAAGAAAAGCATTCTTAGATTTGTTTTAAGTGGATTACCTTAGGTGAATTAACATTATTTAGGGACTGAATAGAATCTGAAAAATATGTATTTTGAATACAACATACTTAATTGACTTGATCCATGAATTATATGTAGATCATCAAAATAAAATATGTAATATCAATTTTTTGGATGTGTCAGGTGTAAATCATGTGTATATTGTGTAGCAATCATAATTTTATAAGTGCATGATAGTAATTATTTTTTACTGCAGAAATCTCCTGGGTCATTGCATTGAGAAGAGTGGGTGGGAGCAGGTTGCCTAGATTTTTTTGAGTAGTTTTTTTTTTTTTTTTATTATATACAAATTCAAGTCAAACAAATTTGGGTGAAAAGGCCACTTATGTATCTGTAACAAGGACAAAGATGCAGGTAGGCCTTAGAGATAGCCGGACTGCTGGCCTTGAATGTTACCAGATAGCCCGTATCTCTGTTGTGGCTTCTTTTTTCTTTACATTCTCTCCAATCTCTCAACCCTCAGATTGGCTTCTTCTATGAAAGAATATATGTTTACCGGGCATACCTAAGTCTTATCACTTCAGATACCTGCTCATCCCAAAGGATTTATCCTCTTATGCTATTTCTAATTGAGGAAAAACCTAGGGAAATAATCTGATTGGCTCTGCTTGATCAGGCCCCCCATAGGATAAATCATGTTTAGGCAAAGGGGCAGGTGGCATGGCATCTGCATAGACAATGGGCCCTCCCCAAGGATGAGAATAGCTTTAAGCTTTTAGAAGCTGCCTCATTTGGTTTCTACCACCTCTGGTCATCTGGATCCTCTTCAGCTCATATCCAGCTGTGGCCAACTGTCTCTGAACTTTTCTCTTCTTCACCAAATACATGTTGTTATATCTATTTACTACAATATAGCACACTGAATCCTATTAGAGCATATCTTTTATTTAATATAGAACTGCACTCATGGGAGTCACTTGTATCTGTGTTCTTGGGTTTCATACTTTCAATTCTTCATAGAGTACATTAAAATATACAGACTATTTTTGTTCTTGTTCTTTATCTTCATCAATATCAATATTAGAATTTATTTAAAGACTAGATTTCACAAACATTGATAGAGGACCTCCATCTCTCTGTCACCTCTATCTTCATCTCTTCTCCTGTTTCTATACTTGCCTCTGTCTCTCTGTCTCTCCTCCTTCCTCTGTAGCAAAAAGTGAAGTGCAATATTTATTTTCTTTGATGAGGGCAGAGGTTACAATTTCTGCTGTCTATAACCGAGAGCTATCATTATGGGCTATGGCATGTTTATTTCTTTAGGAGTGTAGGCACCAGTCAGTTACATTTTCCTCTGCTGCATTTCCCTTTCTTCTTATATCAATGATTATGGAGAGAATAGGGAGAGAATACTTATAGAGAAATAATATGCATCTTTACAAAAAGATGAATATGACCACCAAATAATATTTTGGATATTTACTTGCACTGTTCTGAATTTAGAATAAAAAAGTTTAACAAAACAAAAATGAAACATTTATTGAGTGCTTGCTAGACTATCTATTGTAAAAGGATAAAGATGACAAAAATCACGTTTGTTGAATATTTGTTTTTTTTCTAGGCACTCTCCTAATTTCTTCAGATGTGTTTTTTTTAAATTCAATCTTCATAATAATCTATGAGGTAGGTATTATTATTACTCCCCTGCTCCAGCCTGACTCAACCCCAAGGCCAAAGAACACACCAAACAAAAAGTTACCCATGAGTTTTAATTAGGGACTGACTTACAGGAGGATTTTTCCCAATGGTGGCCAAAAGGGAAATGGAAGTCAATGATCCAGGCAAACAAGAGGAAGAGGAGTGCCTTATATAGCTCAGCAGAGCCTCGCAAGATTTGGGTACAAAGAAACCTCTGCTGAGTCTTGAGAAAGTTGATTACCAATAGTGATTAGGCTCAGTGACTTTCAGTGTTTGTGCTCTGGTCATGGGCCCACTGTGTGCTCAACGCTCCACCCTTTTCCCTAAGGGAGTGGGGGATGTGACCCCTGGGCTGCCACATCCCCATTTACAGTTGAGGAAATTATAGTTTATCACCTTTCTCTGAATCCTGTTGCCAGTAGTATTAGAACCAGGATTAGAACCTAGGCTGTCAGATTCCATTCCAGAGTTTGCACTCATAACCACCCATGGTATAGTCTCAGAAAAATAATGAATTTTATAATGTAATACATTTTATGCAAACAATATGAAAAAGTTATGTGACTAGAGAGAAAGATATGGTCAAATCTATGCAAGGATAGGCTGGGCGTAGAGACCATGTTGAGGAAAGCTTCATAGAGGAGGGGATATTTAAGCTGTGCTTTAAAGATTTAGTAAGATATTGCTGGGCAGAGAAAGAGAAGAAGGATGTTACAGACAAAGCCAATAGCACGATCTAAGGGACAGAGGTTTCTGATTGCATGAGATGTTAGTCAAGTAGAGAGTGGGAGCAATGGGAGTAGTAGGGAAGAGGCTGAAAATGGCCTTAAACCTGAGTTTAGACTTCATCCTCTATCAAGAGAGGAGCACTCCCACAGTCCTGGTGGGAGATAGTAAGAGTCAGGATTAGGAAAAAAAAAAAAAAAAAAAAGGAAAAGAAAAAAGAGACAGGGGCACTGTGAATGGAGAGATGAAATCAGTACAGTTTGTGGGTGATAAGGGAAAGGAAACATTCTTGAAAAACTTGGAATGAACAGTTCTATCTTGAGTTATCAGATGGATTTTGACTCTCTTTGCCAAGAACAAACAGGGGTAAAATAAGTTTGGGGAGAAGTGAATGAGGAAAATAGGTGCAGGGAGAAGAGAATAAGTTGTTTTGAACCTGTTGCTTTTGGAGATCATCAAACTGGTAATAGTCAATTGGTAGACTGTGGAAGTGGCAATAATTGAATGCATGGGAGTGGATGGATAGTTCAGAGAGTGCAGGGCAAACACTACCGGCAAGGCCCCTTTCCAAGTCCTGGCAGGCTGAGTAATAAGAAAGCTTTTGTGTAGAATGTTCTTCCCAGACAGGCCTGCATAATTATGAAGCATAGCATATGCTGAAAACTGCCTAAGACATAAGTGAGTGAATAAAAACGTATCCATTAATACAACCACCAGTCCAATAAAAAATTGAACATTTTGGGCACCCAGAAGCTCCTTATGTGCCCCTTCTTGATCATACTCCCCTTTCTCGCCACTAGAGGTAATGGTTATTCTGACTTTTATTGTAATCACTACCCTGAGCTTTTTTATTTTAAGTTTCAAGATTCATATGAGTCTTAAATAATATATGTAATTTTGTTTTTTCCTGTTTTCAAACTATGTATAAATTGAATCATAGGTTCAAGTATTCTTTCATGTCTTGCAGCTTTCAGCCAGCATTATGTTTGTAAGATTCATCTGTGTTACTGTGAGTACATTTAATTTATTTATTTTCATTTCCCTATAGTATCTCCTTTGCATGAATATACCAAAGTTTGGAGTTGAGTTATTTCTAGTTTGCATACCTTTCTTTGGAGTATGCACCCAGAACTGAAATTGCTGTGTCCTATACTTGATTACATAATACCAAATTGTTTTCCAAAGTGTCAGTGTCAATTTCACTCTCACCAGAGTGTATTATAGTTCTGGTTGCTCCACACTCTTGCTAATGTTTGATATAGTTGGACTTTAAATTTTTTTCTAATGTGTTGTGTGTGTACTGTTATACATTATAGACTTGGTATTGTCCTGATTTCTAATTAGATTAAGCAGACTTTCTTTTGTTTATGGGTCACTTGGAAGTGCATGTTGAGGTCTTGTGTCCATCTTCCAATATAATTTTCTGTTCTTTTGATTTGTAGTTCTTTATTTATTCTCTGTACTCTCTTTTGTTGTAAATAACTTTTGCAATTCTATGGACTATCTTTTTACTCCCCTAATAATATCTTTGAAAAAGAAGAGTTGTTAGTTTTAATGAAATACAATTTATCAAGTTTTACTTTTTTGGCTGGTGTCTTTAGTATTTTGTTTAAGAAATCTTTCTCCATCCCAAGATCGAGTAGGTGCCCTTCTCTATTGGTCTATAACCTAAAAAGCATAAACATAATCTCCTAGATGATAATTAGGAAGAGTTCCTTTTAGGCCACAGGGTAGAAAGATATTTCTTAAACAAGATGCAAAATATCTATCCATAACCTATGTTGATTTTTATTTTGTGTAAAATGTAAGGTCAGAGTCCAAATTAATTTTTTCCACATAGATATCCAATTGTCATAGTATAATTTCTTGAAAGCTATTCTTTCTCTAAGGCTCTGCATGCTACCTTTCTCATAATAGTTCTGTTCTGTTTTATTAGTGTATTTGTCTGACATCTACCCATTCCACACTCTCTTAATTGAGAGCTGGTGAAGCAAGTTCTTCTATCTTGTTCTTCCTCTTGAAGGGTGTCTTAGTTATACATGTCCTTTTTTGTGTGTGTACAGTGAACTACTCTTTATTGAATGGTAGCAACCTTCTTGCCTGAAATCCAAGTTCTCAGATGCCAGCCAAGGGCCAAATTTATAAGCAGAACTTTTAAAGGATAGCGGTTATGCATGCTATGTTAACTTTTCCCTGTTCTGTGAACTTTCCCTCTCAGCCCCTCCCACTCAAAGTCATGGCCATACCCCATATCTTGTCCATCAATCTCAATTGCATCACTTCCAGATTGCAAGCTTAGACACCCAACTCTTGACCTTTCAGGTTTGTTGCTCAAGAAAACAACTTAAAAAAAAAAAAAAAAAAAGCAGCCTAACCATTCTTCCCCAGCTCAGCAACTGTTTTTAGCCTCAAGCACAGCTGCAAGTCAGGGATTGTTCTGCTTATCTCTGGATTCATCAGCTCTGTCCTTTTGCTTTCCCCCGCCATCTCCAAACAGCCTAGAATCTATGACCTATCACTTACCTTGCAAATAACTAAACTCCCTTGCTTCTGCCTAAAACTTCAATCCTGAAATCATGCACCCATCCACAATGTAAATGTCTTCATCCAGAGGGTTGGGTCCCATAGGAGAGAATCAAAATTGAGCAAATTAGTACCATTGTAAATCTGATTACCAACCTCTATTAGGCCTTCAGCACTGCCAACAAAACTTAGTAAGTTTCTGTAATCACCTCTCTGGTCAGCAAATGTCCTTGCCATCTATTTCAAGGAGAACTAGAGGCCACTGGTTGGGAGTTGCTTTAAACAACTATACCAATCTCTTTCCACACCAGCCTCTCCAGGTGCCTGTATTTACATGGAGGTAGGGTTCACCCTTTAAAAAACAATTTTGCTTGTGTTCTAGCTCCTTAACTCTCCCACTGTTCTCAGACGTAACATAATTGATTACCTTCTGCCTCTACAACTTACACATGTCGTTTTGCATTTCCATATAAATTTTAGAATTAGCTTGTCAAGTTTCGCAGAATACCCTATTGGCATTTAATTGGGATTGTATTGAATCTGCAGAACTAGTTGGGAAGAATTTACAGTTTCAGTACCTAATCTTACAAACTAGAATCATAGATATGTTGCCATTTATGTGAATCTTTTTTAGTATTTCTCAATAGCATTTTGTAATTTTTCCTGTGGAAGTCTTACACATCTTTTATTAGATTTATACCTAAGTGCTTGGCATTTTTGATGCTATTGTAAATGATACCTTTTAAAATTCTATTTTTGGTATATATAGTGTACATAAAAATGCATTGAATTTATGTATTAACTTTGTATCCAGTAAATTTACTATATCTCTTATTAATTCTACTAATTTATGTGTAGATTGTGATAGATTTTCTATGTAAATAATGAGAGTTTTCTATGTAAATATCAGAGGGTAATGACAGTTTTGTTGCTTCCTATTCAATTTTTGTTCCAGTTATTTCTTTTCATGCCTTACCGCAATGGCTATGACTTAATTAAAATGTTGAACAGAAGTGTGGATTTACAGTATCTTTGCCCTTTTCCCCATCTCAAAGTGCAAACTTGCAGTATTTCACCACTTATTTTGATGTTTGCTAAAGGTTTTTTGTAGATATTCATTTTCAGTATTATTAAATTTTCTTCTATTTTGACATGCTAAAGGTTGTTTTTTTTGTTTTAGCATCTACCAATGGTGAATTTTACCAAATGTATTTTCTCTGTCTATTAAGATGATTGCATGGCTTTAATTCTTTAATTTAATTATGTGGTAAATTACATTGACTATCTAATATTAAATCAACTGTGAATTCCTAATATAATACCAATATGGTCATGATGTATTATTATTTTTATATATTTATGGTTTAAGTTTGATAATATTTAGCAAAGGATTTTTAAAATTATGTATGTGATGAAGATTAGCCTTTAAAATTCCTTTCTTGCCCTGTCATTGTCAAAGTTTTGTGGGCTCATAAAATGAGCTAAAGAATATATGTTTCTGTCTTCTCTGAAAGAATTTTATAAGTTTGAAATTACTTCTGCCTTGAATGGCTGGTAGAATTTGCCAGTGAAGCCATCTGGATCTGAGTTTTCTTTGTGGGAAGATTATTGATCACAGACATGATTTCTTAAATAAACCACCTCTTCCCAAATATTTTTTAATGAATTAGCTCATTCCATTAGCATTTAAAAATTTATTAACATTAAATTACTTGTAATATCTTCTTATAAGCATTTTCTTATTATAGAAATAATCTGTGGCCTAAGATCATGGTGTCTTCTTCAAGAAAGGAATTTCATTTCCTGGCCTTACATCTCTGGGACTTAGAGTCTCCTATATTTTGGCCTGGTAATTCTTCATTCTCTTGTTTGGTGTTTTTAAGACATGTTTTAAACTTTTAGTTCAGGCTTTTTAGTTTTTCTCAGCAGGAAAGTCAGTCTGAGTTATGTCATCTGTCTTTACTGAAATTATATGCTCCCTTCCTTCAGGTGTTTACTGAAAAGACACTGGCTTCCCTATCCACATTTTCAACTTCCATAATCCCACTCCTGATTTATTTTTTTCCTTGACACTTAACACTATCTAATAAATGATATATTTTACTTATTGTCTTGATTTTTGCTCATTTCCCTCTTTTCTACTTCCCTCCACATTGTGAGGGATTTTTGACTTTTCTGTTCACTCATGTTCACTACGATATTCCCGGGATTTAGAAAAGCAGCTGGCAAATAGTAGATGCTCAATGAAATTTTTGAATGAATAAATGAAGAATGGGTCTTTGCTGTTCAGGAACTTTTAATATAATTCTTTATATAGGCTGTTTCTATGCCAGTGCTAATTAAACACTCAGTAGTGACTCCCTCTCTTTCATCCATGTGGCATCACATCCATTTTTGAGATAAGGACATAGATCCAGACAGACTATGTCACCCAAAGTGATCTTCTGGGTGTTTCATTGTTTTTTGGACACGGCATATTTTCTTTTCTTAAATTCTTTCATTGTTTGTTCAGTGTCTACTATATTCTTTATACACTTATGGTATGCATCATAAAGATGAAGAAGCCTTGTTCCAGGGGTTCCTGTTCCATCTGAGCACATAGCTACAGATATAGGGCCATGTGATTACACAGAGTGACACACGCTGCGAGAAGGGCAAGGGTAGGACTGGCTCTGTGCCAGGGTATGCGCTGGTCAGAGATAGGGCCTAGCAGAGGAGCCATCTCAAGATGAGCTTCAAAGGCTGAGAAGGCATTTACAAGACAGAAGAAGGAAAAGCTGTTCCAGACAGATGAAATGGCATGTGCTCTAGCATGTTTAAAAAAAGGTAAAGACTTCAGTGAGGTGGGAAGAGACAACAGGATACAGATTCAAAAGACATTTTGGAGGTAAAATTGACAAAACTTGCTGTTCATTTGAATGTAAGCCTTGACAAAAGGACAGTGCTAAAGATGGACCCAGTGTTTGGGCATCTAGGTTACTTATTCAAATAGAGGATATTTGGTTCTGAAAATGAATCTCTTGAGGTGAATATGTGAGACTCATTATCTGGACTGCTAAAATTCTCTCTGAGATTCAGGAATGTGTGGCTGGGGCTACTAATAGAGATTTGCACTGCTCAGATGGTCATGAACCCTAACCAGCTACTTGGTGTCATAAACGGAGCAGCTAAGTGCACCTATGGGTCAAAGAACATGACAAAACACATTTACTCTACATTAATTTTAGGCTTTTAAAAATTGATTTTTTTTTTTTTGCTTTGGGAATTATCATATCAAGGAGAAATCTGAGAGACAGAGAAAATTACAGTATACGTATCCTCCCTTGTTATGTATAATTTCAATTATAAAAGGTATTTACATTAAAGTTCTTTGGAAGGAAGGAAAATACAGTAATCAAAACAACTCATGGCAGAAGTGACCCACCCCTACTTTTTTTTTTTAATCCATCCCTGTATTTTTAGAAAAGTTCAATTGAGAAAAAAAAAATTGTTTGATTGGAGGAAAATGGAAATTGTTGATTTTCTTGGTTGTTGGGAGCATAAAAAAAATCATTTGCAGTCCATTGAAAACACACAAAAAAGAGAATATCCTCATTAACTCCAGGGGCCTTGATTGATCCATATTCTTAACTAGAACGTGAAGGGTTTCCTTGATATCATTTAAATGGATTTGGCCTGTTCATTAAAGGTTCTACTCAGGGTGGTAAAATAGGAGCTTCTGTGGTGCTGGTAATGCTCTGTTACTTGATCATGAGTGTATTCACTTTACAAAATTCATCAAGCTGAACACTTGGGATTTATGAATGTTTCAGCATGTATTTTATACTTCAATAAAATGTTTGCAAAAAAGCAAAGATACATGCTTCAGACATACATAATGTGGTTATGTCTTATGCTGTTTTTAAAATCACATTTTCTGCAATGGAATAATTTGACTAGAAATCCTATGTACTGTTATTTGTTTTTGTCTGTTGGATTTGCATATGTTTTCAGGTAGTCACATAAAAATTGCATTACTCCAAGCAAACTGGTTCTAAAAAATACAGAATGGGCTCTTGTATGTCAGGTGATTTAAGGTTTTCCAAACAGTGTTCAGAGATTCCATTTATGCACCCAAATTGCACACTAAAACTTAGAAAAATGCTTCCCCGAGGTGAAGTTAACTTGCCTGGGACAGAGGACGTTTTTAAGGATGCCAGCTTGTCCACTGTATGGCCCAAGTGTTTATTCAGCTGAGGCTTGGATGAAAGCCACCACATCAATGTCACAGTCTCTCAACACATGTGAGGAAAATACATGTGATACATAGCAAATTAGGTGACATGCTCTGGGAAGGGTGGAATGGGATTGATTTGCCACTTTTAGCAATGCTCTTTTACTGTCAGCTGTGGCTTTGAGAAAAGCATTAGAGATTCTTGTCACAGATGTTTCTTTCATAAACTGTTGTGGGAGAATGACATACTGCAAAAATGGTTTACTACTCTTCTTTCTTCTCTTGGGGAAACAAAGTATGCTTGTGATCCTAGCCAAATGGACTCAAGGAACGCTCTTCTTTTATACCACAATAGCATTAAGGATCATGACATTTACAAAGTTGATTTTAGAATTCTGTTGGCAAATGTAGTGTGTTGAGGTATTTTTATTCAATGTATGTGCCATTGTGGAGGTTTTATAAGCCTTGTTATGGGGAAGGGTAGATTCAGCCCATTAGGTATTTAAAACTGAAATTAAAAAATGTTTGTACAATCTTAATTTAATGGTTTATGATCATTTAAACTAATTAATCTTTTTAGCATATTGTGCTCTGCACAAACTATTAAATTATGAGAGGTTAAAAATTCTGTCTAGCTCAGCCATTTTTGTTTATAAGATGATGAAGTTTAGGCAGAAGAATACTATTTGTTGGAAAAAGAATGCTTGAGAGAAGTATTTGTTGGTAATTTTTAAATTAAGGGCCAGGAACTCCTTATGCATTGAGAATTTTAATTCATGACTTGCATTTGGTATAATTTTCACTGAGAATTTGGTGAATAACTGTAAGCATTCTGCACATAAGTATTTTCCTGCTGAACAAAAATACAGTTACTATAGCAACTGCAGTATCACATGGGATTTAAGCTATAGAAAGAATATTTTACAAAAAGCATGCTATCCATTAGCCATATTAATTTTCCTACTTTTTACTGTGCACAAGTCAGAATATTTTTCTCTGATGCCATATTAATTTCCAGTGTTCAATCATTCATTAAAGGTTGACTTTCCCCCTTAAATTCTAAATTACCCACGGAAGAAATTCTGTGTTTTTAAAATATGTTTTGCACCCACACGTTGGGGTATATAAATGCCCCTTGCCAACTTAGATATTAAATAGGGTAATTGCTTATTTTTAAAGTGAGTTGGTTATCTTTTGAAATTTACACAAAAAAACACCGCACTGTATTGTTTTGAAGGGTAAGTCATACGTACCTAATGAAACAAAGTCTTTTGTCTTCTTCCAGTGGGTTGCAAATATAAAATCTTTAGATGTTTATTTTGAAAGACTTCCTTTCCCTTTGCTGACTGGGAACTTAAAATTTTTTTTCTGATTAATTAAGTGTAAATGGATGAAAAGCAGATGGTAAAATTTCAGTTTGATATTGATGAGTTCAAAAGTTATTATTTTCCTAAAAAATGTTTTTAAAGCACAAATATCTAGCTCTACATTCATTGTCAGCCTAGACTGAATCCTTTCTGTGAGGCAGAAACATGTCATGGGGCTTTTATATGTAAGTACATCCTGATACTGTGTTTCACAGCATCAGTTCTTATTGCACTTTTGAGTTTGTCCTACAGTAGGTTAAGGGTATTTTCCCAAATCATGTTTCTGCAACTGTTACTTTTGTGAAATGTGCTTGATCTCTGGAAGTTTTGCTAGATAACAGGCTCACTGAACTAGTGTGGAAGTGGACTCACATTTTTTTCATTACCTCCCTTTGTGAATTCCAGTTTTAAGGCTGTGGTTTTAAAAGTTGAAGGTCAGCAAGGACTGAGAGAAGGCTTTGGAGTGGCTCTTCTCCCTTCCAACCTATAAAAATACTGTACAATTTTACTCAGTGGAAATTCAGACTGGAATGGTTGGAGCCACAGAGGCTTTTTTGGGGGGTAGCAATGCCTACAAAATAAACTGAGGCCTATTTTTGATGAAAGTGTCTCACAAGTTTAGAAAAACAATTCAAAAAGTAAAAAATCTTGGGTGGTTAGAGAACATTTTCTGGATTGCATTCATATGCAAATTACATCAGAAACATACTGATTCACAGTCTAAACTATAGTTTTAAATTGTAGTTTCAATTGTAGTTTATTTATTTTTTTTTTTTTTTTACTGTTCTATCTTTTTTTTTTTTTTTTTTAATCATCATTTTATTGAGATATATTCACATACCACGCAGTCATACAAAACAAATTGTACTTTCGATTGTTTACAGTACCATTACATAGTTGTACATTCATCACCTAAATCAATCCCTGACACCTTCATTAGCACACACACAAAAATAACAAGAATAATAATTAGAGTGAAAAAGAGCAATTGAAGTAAAAAAGAACACTAGGTACCTTTGTCTGTTTGTTTGCTTCCCCTACTTTTCTACACATCGATCCATAAACTAGACAAAGTGGAGTTTGGTCCTTATGGCATTCCCAATCCCACTGTCACCCCTCATAAGCTACATTTTTATACAACTGTCTTCGAGATTCATGGGTTCTGGGTTGTAGTTTAATAGTTTCAGGTATCCACCACCAGCTACCCCAATTCTTTAGAACCTAAAAAAGGTTGTCTAAAGTGTGCGTAAGAGTGCCCACCAGAGTGATCTCTCGGCTCGTTTTGGAATCTCTCTGCCACTGAAGCTTATTTCATTTCCTTTCACATCCCCCTTTTGGTCAAGAAGATGTTCTCCATCCCACGATGCCGGGTCTACATTCCTCCCCGGGAGTCATATTCCACGTTGCCAGGGAGATTCACTTCCCTGGGTGTCTGATCCCACGTAGGGGGGAGGGCAGTGATTTCACCTTTCAAGTTGGCTTAGCCAGAGAGAGAGGGCCACATCTGAGCAACAAAGAGGCATTCAGGAGGAGACTCTTAGGCACAAATACAGGGAGGCCTAGCCTCTCCTTTGCAGCAACCGTCTTCCCAAGGGTGAAACTTATGGTAGAGGGCTCAACCCATCAAACCACCAGTCCCCCATGTCTGCGGCCATGCCAGCAACCATGGAGGTGGGGTAGGCGAATACCCCTGCATTCTCCACAGGCTCCTCAAGGGGGCCCCACACCTTTTTTTTTTTTTTTTTTTTTTGTTTTTTTTTCCTTGTTTGTCATTTTTCTTTTCTTTTTTTTTTTTTTAACTTTCCCTTCTTTTTTCAAATCAACTGTATGAAAAAAAAAGTTAAAAAGAAAACAAACATACAATAAAAGAACATTTCAAAGAGACCATAGCAAGGGAGTAAGAAAAAGACAACTAACCTAAGATAACTGCTTAACTTCCAACATGTTCCTACTTTACCCCAAGAAAGTTACATACTATAGCAACATTTCAGTGAACTTGTTCCTACTACATCCATCAGAAATTAACAGACCATAGTCATTTCTGGGCATCCCCAGAACGTTAAATAGCTTATCTGTTCTTCTTGGATTATTGTTCCCCCTTCCTTAATTGCTCTCTACTGCTAGATCCCCTACATTCTACATTATAAACCATTTGTTTTACATTTTTCAAAGTTCACATTAGTGGTAGCATATAATATTTCTCTTTTTGTGCCTGGCTTATTTCGCTCAGCATTATGTCTTCAAGGTTCATCCATGTTGTCATATGTTTCACCAGATCGTTCCTTCTTACTGCCGCGTAGTATTCCATCGTGTGTATATACCACATTTTATTTATCCACTCATCTGTTGATGGACATTTGGGTTGTTTCCATCTCTTGGCAATTGTGAATAATGCTGCTATGAACATTGGCGTGCAGATATCTGTTCGTGTCACTGCTTTCCGATCTTCCGGGTATATACCGAGAAGTGCAATCGCTGGATCGAATGGTAGCTCTATCTCTAGTTTTCTAAGGAACTGCCAGACTGACTTCCAGAGTGGCTGAACCATTATACAGTCCCACCAACAATGAATAAGAGTTCCAATTTCTCCACATCCCCTCCAGCATTTGTAGTTTCCTGTTTGTTTAATGGCAGCCATTCTAACCGGTGTTAGATGGTATCTCATTGTGGTCTTAATTTGCATCTCTCTAATAGCTAGTGAAGCTGAACATTTTTTCATGTGTTTCTTGGCCATTTGTATTTCCTCTTCAGAGAACTGTCTTTTCATATCTTTTGCCCATTTTATAATTGGGCTGTCTGTACTATTGTCATTGAGTTGTAGGATTTCTTTGTATATGCAAGATATCAGTCTTTTGTCAGATACATGGTTTCCAAAAATTTTTTCCCATTGAGTTGGCTGCCTCTTTACCTTTTTGAGAAATTCCTTTGAGGTGCAGAAACTTCTAAGCTTGAGGAGTTCCCATTTATCTATTTTCTCTTTTGTTGCTTGTGCTTTGGGTGTAAAGTCTAGGAAGTGGCCTCCTAATACAAGGTCTTGAAGATGTTTTCCTACATTATCTTCTAGGAGTTTAATGGTACTTTCTTTTATATTGAGATCTTTGGTCCATTTTGAGTTAATTTTTGTGTAGGGGGTGAGGTAGGGGTCCTCTTTCATTCTTTTGGATATGGATATCCAACTCTCCCAGCCCCATTTGTTGAAAAGACCATTATGGCTCAGTTCGGTGACTTTGGGGGCCTTATCAAAGATCAGTCGGCCATAGATCTGAGGGTCTATCTCTGAATTCTCAATTCGATTCCATTGATCTATATGTCTATCTTTGTGCCAGTACCATGCTGTTTTGGCAACTGTGGCTTTATAATAAGCTTCAAAGTCAGGGAGTGTAAGTCCTCCCACTTCGTTTTTCTTTTTTAAAGTGTCTTTAGCAATTCGAGGCATCTTCCCTTTCCAAATAAATTTGATAACTAGCTTTTCCAAGTCTGCAAAGTAGGTTGTTGGAATTTTGATTGGGATTGCATTGAATCTGTAGATGAGTTTGGGTAGAATTGACATCTTAATGACATTTAGCCTTCCTATCCATGAACATGGAATATTTTTCCATCTTTTAAGGTCTCCTTCTATTTCTTTTAGTAGAGTTATGTAGTTTTCTTTGTATAGGTCTTTTACATCTTTGGTTAAGTTTATTCCTAGGTACTTGATTTTTTTAGTTGCTATTGAAAATGGTATCTTTTTCTTGAGTGTCTCTTCAGTTTGTTCATTTCTAGCATATAGAAACATTACTGACTTATGTGCATTAATCTTGTATCCCGCTACTTTGCTAAATTTGTTTATTAGCTCTAGTAGGTGTATCGTTGATTTCTCAGGGTTTTCTAGATATAAGATCATATCATCTGCAAACAATGACAGTTTTACTTCTTCTTTTCCAATTTGGATGCCTTTTATTTCTTTGTCTTGCCGGATTGCCCTGGCTAGCACTTCCAGCACAATGTTGAATAACAGTGGTGACAGCGGGCATCCTTGTCTTGTTCCTGATCTTAGAGGGAAGGCTTTCAGTCTCTCACCATTGAGTACTATGCTGGCTGTGGGTTTTTCATATATGCTCTTTATCATGTTGAGGAAGTTTCCTTCAATTCCTACCTTTTGAAGTGTTTTTATCAAAAAGGGATGTTGGATTTTGTCAAATGCTTTTTCAGCATCTATTGAGATGATCAATTGATTTTTCCCTTTCGAGTTTTTAATGTGTTGTAATACATTGATTGTTTTTCTTATGTTGAACCATCCTTGCATGCCTGGAATGAACCCCACTTGGTCATGGTGTATGATTTTTTTAATGTGTCTTTGGATTCGATTTGCAAGTATTTTGTTGAGGACTTTTGCATCTATATTCATTAGGGAGATTGGCCGGTAGTTTTCCTTTTTTGTAGCATCTTTGCCTGGTTTTGGTATTAGATTGATGTTAGCTTCATAAAATGAATTAGGTAGTGTTCCATTTTTTTCAATGTTTTGAAAGAGTTTGAGTAAGATTGGTGTCAGTTCTTTCTGGAAAGTTTGGTAGAATTCCCCTGTGAAGCCATCTGGCCCTGGGCATTTATTTGTGGGAAGCTTTTTGATGACTGATTGGATCTCTTTGCTTGTGATGGGTTGGTTGAGGTCTTCTATTTCTTCTCTGGTCAGTCTAGGTTGTTCATATGTTTCCAGGAAATTGTCCATTTCTTCTACATTATCCAGTTTGTTGCCATACAGTTGTTCATAATATCCTCTTATAATTTTTTTAATTTCTTCAGGATCTGCAGTTATGTCACCTTTTTCATTCATTATTTTGTTTATATGGGTCTTCTCTCTTTTTGATTTTGTCAGTCTAGCTAGGGGCTTGTCAATCTTGTTGATCTTCTCAAAGAACCAACTTTTGGTGATATTTATCCTTTCTATTGTTTTTTTGTTCTCTATGTCATTTATTTCTGCTTTAATCCTTGTTATTTCTTTTCTTGTACTTGGTTTAGGATTGGTTTGCTGTTCATTTTCTAGCTTCTTCAGTTGATCCATTAGTTCTTTGATTTTGGCTCTTTCTTCCTTTTTAATATATGCGTTTAGTGCTATAAATTTCCCCCTTAGCACTGCTTTTGCTGCATCCCATAGGTTTTGGTATGTTGTGTTCTCATTTTCATTCGTTTCTATATATTTAGCAATTTCTCTTGCTATTTCTTCTTTAACCCACTGATTGTTTAGGAGTGTGTTGTTTAACCTCCAGGTATTTGTGAATTTTCTAAGTCTCTGATGGTTATTGACTTCTAATTGTATTCCATTGTGGTCAGAGAATGTGCTTTGAATAATTTCAATCTTTTTAAATTTATTGAGGCTTGTTTTATGTCCCAGCATATGATCTATTCTGGAGAAAGTTCCGTGAGCACTAGAAAAGTATGTGTATCCTGTTGATTTGGGATGTAATGTCCTGTAGATGTCTGTTAAATCTAATTCATTTATCAGATTGTTTAGGTTTTCAATTTCCTTATTGGTCTTCTGTCTGGTTGATCTATCTATAGGAGAGAGTGATGTGTTGAAGTCTCCCACAATTATTGTGGAAACATCAATTGCTTCCTTTAGTTTTGCCAGTGTTTCTCTCATGTATTTTGTGGCACCTTGATTGGGTGCATAGACATTTACGATTGTTATTTCTTCTTGCTGAATTGCCCCTTTTATTAGTATGTAGTGGCCTTCTTTGTCTCTCAAAACATCCCTGCATTTGAAGTCTATTTTATCTAAGATTAATATTGCTACACCTGCTTTCTTTTGGCTGTAGCTTGCATGAAATATTTTTTTCCATCCTTTCACTTTCAGTTTCTTTGTGTCCCTGTGTCTAAGATGAGTCTCTTGTATGCAACATATTGATGGTTCATTTTTTTTGATCCATTCTGCGAATCTATATCTTTTAATTGGGGAGTTTAATCCATTTACATTCAACGTTAAAACCGTGAAGGCATTTCTTGAATCGGCCATCTTATCCTTTGGATTATGTTTGCCATATTTTTCCCTCTCTCTATTAATATCCTTTATTGTACCCATACCGAATCTCTTTAGTACTGAACCTTTCTCCAAGTCTCTCTGTCCTGTCTTTGTTTGTCTGTCTGTAGGGCTCCCTTTAGTATCTCCAGTAGGGCAGGTCTCTTGTTAGCAAATTCTCTCAGCATTTCTTTGTCTGTGAAAAATTTAAGCTCTCCCTCAAATTTGAAGGAGAGCTTTGCTGGATAAAGTATTCTTGGCTGGAAATTCCTCTCACTCAGAATTTTAAATATATCGTGCCACTGCCTTCTCGCCTCCATGGTGGCTGCTGAGTAGTCACTACTTAGTCTTATGCTGTTTCCTTTGTATGTGGTGAATTGCTTTTCTCTTGCTGCTTTCAGAACTTGCTCCTTCTCTTCTATGTTTGACAGTGTGATCAGTATATGTCTCGGAGTGGGTTTTTTTGGATTTATTCTATTTGGAGTTCGCTGAGCATTTATGATTTGTGTATTTATGTTGTTTAGAAGATTTGGGAAGTTTTCCCCAACAATTTCTTTGAATACTCTTCCTAGACCTTTACCCTTTTCTTCCCCTTCTGGGACACCAATGAGTCTTATATTCGGACGTTTCATATTATCTATCATATCCCTGAGGTCCATTTCGAGTTTTTCAATTTTTTTCCCCATTCTTTCTTTTATGTTTTCATTTTCCATTCTGTCATCTTCCAGGTCACTGATTCGTTGTTCAACTTCCTCTAGTCTTGTACTATGAGTGTCCAGAATCTTTTTAATTTGGTCAACAGTTTCTTTAATTTCCATAAGATCATCCATTTTTTTATTTAGTCTTGCAATGTCTTCTTTATGCTCTTCTAGGGTCTTCTTGATTTCCTTCATATCCCGTACTAGGGTCTCATTGTTCATCTTTAGTTCTTTGAGTAGCTGCTCTAGGTGTGTCTCTTCTGGTCTTTTGATTTGGGTGCTTGGGCTTGGGTTATCCATATCGTCTGGTTTTTTCATATGCTTTATAATTTTCTGTTGCTTTTGGCCTCGTGGCATTTGCTGACCTTGATAGGGTTCTTTTAGGGTTTGTAGACCAGTTGAAGTCCTTATCTCTAATTTATCAGATCTACAGCTTCGTGGAGTACACTTTCTCTAACTAACCAGCAGGTGGCGTCCACGAGCCACCTGTTCTCCACAAGCCAGATCTCCCCTGCTTAGCCTTTTTGGTGAGTGGGGGAGTGAGTCTTGTGGGGCCCAATTGGTGTCCCAAGCTTGCGTGTGTAGTTGGTGTTGCCTGCCCTGTATGTGGGGCGTGTTTCTGGGCAGTCGGGGAGGGGGGGTGGCCCTAACAATCAAATCTCCCTGATGATCCTAGAGTTTTAAAGCTACTGCAATAGTCTAATCCTTCAGTTCAGTCCTGCCACAGTTTGTCTCTGCCACTGACCCACAAGTCTTTGGTATTGGCGTATGGCTCCTGAGACTTGCAAGTGGGCCCCTCTTCCAGGCTGTGCACCCCGGGTCCTCTGTTGAGGGATGACTGTGCTATGTCGCAGGTGAGTGCCGTCCCCCCAGGGCAGTTCTGGGCTGCTGGGCTGTGTTGGGAGGCTCCCAGTCTGCTCAAATGATGGCTGAATGGGGCTCTGTTAATTCACACTGCTCCCCCTTCCCAGCTCTGGGACATTCAGCTGAGGTTGCAGGGAAGGCTAATGTCCACGCCCAGTTTTGTGGTGTGTGCCTGTTATTTGAAGCACTTCCGTCACACTGGGTTGTCTGGGGCAGCTCTGGGCTATGGGGCTGGCGATGGGCAGGAGTGTTTCCTGTCCACCGGGATGGTGGCTGTGAGCGGACACCCCCCTTTTCTTGGGAAGTTGTGTTGTTTAGTGAATTTTCTCAGCCACTGGATTATTGCCTTTTGTCTCAGAGCTCTCTTAGTTCTGCTCTTGACTTGACGTGCCCAAATTTCAATTCTTTGAAGCTTTCTGTATTGAGCTTCTTAGAGTAATTGTTTTAGAAAAAGCAAAAAGGATTTAAAAAAAAAAAAAAAAAAAAAACAAACGGCCCTCCTCAGAGATCTAATGGGTTATTGAAATGCTAATAGACAAAGCAACTAGGGCCATTAAGGAAAAGTGCCCAGGGCAGAGAGATCAGCCTTGCTTCGGGATTTGCACATGCGCCTCAAGGCCTGATCTCCGCCCTTCCCCTTTCTGTGTTCACCAGAACTCCAAAAATCCTCTGCTTTTATTTTGGAGTTTTTCGTGTTGTTTTTTTTCTATGCCCGTCTCCTCTCTGCTGGGCTGGCTGCTCTCAGAGTCTCTGGTGTCTGGTCTCAGTCTATCTATGGTTGGAGTTTGAATCAGTAGAATGAGTTTCCGGTAAGAGCAGCCACTGCAATTCTCCCTTCTCCTTCCTGGAGCTGACAGCCCCTCCTCCCCCGGGACTGAGCCTGGCAGGGAGGGGCGCGGGTCCCCTGGCCGCAAAAACTTACAGATTTCGCTGATCTCAGCAGTTCCACGTTTTCATGAGTGTTGTATGAAGTATGCCCAAAGACAGATTGCTCTGTGGTGTCCAGTCCACGCAGTTCCTGGCTTTTTACCTACTTTCCTGGAGGAGTAACTAAAACATACAGCTCACCAGTCTGCCATCTTGCCCCGCTCAATTGTAGTTTAAAGAAAGCCATGGGAAGAGCAAGAAGCTGGAAGTCAACAGAACGCAGAAGGGTGAGGAGGAGATGCCACCATGTGCATTACCATGTGATAAAAAAGCCAAGGAACCCCAAGATTGTTGGCCTACCAGGAAATACTGACCCCAATGGAAAGCAAGTTTTCTAGCCCTCTGATAACTGTTCTGCAGCATGAGCTGCCTGTAATAGGTATGACACCCTGTTTCTAAAAATCTCCTTTAGGCTCTGACTACATTTGCGGAATCAGAAGACAGTTTCTCAAAGCCTTCTGATGGGAAATAGAGTAAACCAATGGTGAGATTTGGTCCTGAGGATGATCATTTTGTTGCAGATCAAAGATTAGAAGCTTGGCATTGACTTCATGAGTATCACACTTGCTTCTAGCCAGGCCGTTAGCAATATGAGGAGAGTGGATTGGCCACTCAATGAAGTCGCAGAAAGTGTTTTTCAAACTGAGGCTCCAGGAGGATATAGGTTCTATTTGTAGAATTGCAATCTACCTCAGTCAGACTCTGTAGTAAAAGTAACTCTAACAGTGTCTGATCTTCAAAAGTCCTTGAATTACTGGTCTAATCTACTGGGAACGAAAATTTATGAAAAAGATGAAGGGAAACAAAAGGCTTTTGGTAGGCTATGCTGACAACTAGCAAAAGCTGGAACTATAGGGCATTGAGGGTGCAGTTGATATGCAACAGCTTTTGGAAGAATTGCCTTTTCTTGTCCCCCAGAAGATTGCCAGACTTAGAAGACTGATGAAAAGGGAGAACAAGACTGTTTTCCCTGGAAAATCTGTATACCCTAGGGAAGGCAACAGTACAAGCAGTCATTCTGGCTGACCCTGATGGACCTGACTGAAATTTGCTTTGTGAAAGATGAAGCATTTCAAGAATTTTCCAAGATGGAGCCGCAGTGAAGCAAATTATTGGATGACGCAATGGCAGCAGGTAAAAGTGATGAGCAGTTTGCTAAACAAAGGAAACCGAAGGCTTCAGGTTAACACAAGATGCCATTTGGAAGAAGCATTTGTGATTCCTGTCCACTGTGAGTCTGATGTGTTCATGCATGATAAATGGTATTACAACCTGGCTGTTTCCCATTCAGGTGAGGAGGCTAGGATAGTGAGGATTTGTGTATTATAATCTTTGAAAACTCTGATATGTTTTAGGTATGAAATCCTGTTATTAGTCCAAGTAGAGGGGAACTCTTGCTGTAATCTGCACTGTCCCTGGAATGAAAAAATTCTGAGTGTAACTCTATTAAATTAGTAACAAACTATTTTACAGAGGTGGGATAGGTGTATGGGATGGTTGCTTTTGATTGGGTATAGAGGACATTTTGATAAGTTGTGAATTGTATAGAATTCATGATATTAACCTGTACAAAGAAAGCTCAGTCAATTGCTAGTAAAAAGAAACTATAGTTTGAAAGTCTGTTTCAGGTTATATGCCAACAATGATTCACAGTCAATTGCTTGTGTTCTAGATGTTAGCATTAATAGGAGTAACATTTTATCACAATTATCTTCTTCCCTTAAACTAAAAGGGGACTTCTTTCTTTTGGTAGTATAAGTATCTGACCTCTTCATTTAGAGGCTGCTTGATTTGTGTGGGAAATTGCTTTCTTCTACCTCTGTCTTAAAGAAAACCTGTTAGCTTTATGGTTTTGTATTAAATAGTTATTTATAATAAATGTTGAGTATAGTTTCCATTTGAAAGAGTGATAAAATAGCGAGAACTTTGCACAAGCTCTCTCTTCCCTGCCATATCATTCTATGAAGCTGATCAAAATTGGGTATCTGTAATAAATTTATGGATAATTTCCATTTCAAATAGTGATAAAATAGCAAGAACTTCACAAGACTTTTCTCCCTCACCCAAGAGTCATAATGTCAATAAAAATTTGGTTGAATCTGCCCGACGAGTAGGTGTTTGGTATTCTTTGGCTTTTAAGAGGCTAATCTTAACTTCCCCAAAGCCTTATGGTTACCAGGCCTGTGTTTGAGTGTGTTCACAGCAAAGCTGATGAGTGGAGTGTAGAAGGTGTGTGTTGGTTATAGAGGTGCCAAACAAAAGAGGAAAATGATGCTGATGCTGGGCTTACTACTTTACCATGGGGAATCACTCAGAGCCACGAGTAGGTGGTGTTATGAGTAGGATAGCCACGTGGCAGTCACGTGGAAGACTGAACATATCAGTCTTCAAGGGTGACTGGCCTTAAAAATAGGCTTTTTACTCTAAATCTCTTGTGGGTAACTTAAGGCAATGATTCCTAGGCATTGGTGGTTCTGTATTATGATGCATGTCCTTGTAATCTTAGTCCCTCCCAAAACACAGATGCAGAAATCGGTTGATAAAAAAGGCCATGCACGGTCATTTTAGTAATAATTTTTATTAAAATAAGAACTTTTAAATAAATTACTACACAATAAGAAGTAGTTGATGACAAGAAAATGCAATTTAGGCTCTGGGGAAGATGGTGGAGTAGAGTGGTCCAGGACTCAGTCCACCACCAAAACAACTGTAAAACAGGCAGGAACTGTCTATAACAACTATTTTGAAACTCCAGAGGCCAGAAGAACACTATAAGCATCCAGGGAAGAGCAGGAGGAAGGGGCTGATAAATTACCTTAAAGAACTATGAATTAGTCTTTCCCTGCAGTGTCTACTACTGCCCGTCCCCCACTTTCACAGCAGGCTGCCTTGTGGTCCAGTCTCTGGCCAGCTGCTAGGGACAGAAAAGGACATAAAAATCCTCTTCCCCAAGAACAGGGTGGGCATTGCCCATCATTAATCATGGCTTTTGATTAGTGAATTTGGTTTGCTGGGTCCTGGCTCTGAGGGCAGCTATTGTTTCAACCTGCCCTAGAAAGAGGTACAGCAGCCATTGTTTCAGCCATTCCCAGACAGGTGGAGTTGGTGGAGATTTAAAGACATGGCACTCCTCAGGGCTGCAGGGGCACTTAGCTGAAGGGCTGCATTTGCTGGACTGGCCAGGGAAGCTCAGCTTTGGGGAACTGTCAGAGAAGTTGTTGGTACCCTTCCTAATTCTCTCCCCAAGTCAGTTTGGAGCTGGTCTAAGCCCCCTTCATAGGTCCCTAGCTCTGTTTTGGCTGAGAAAAAATGGAGTTGGGAAAGTCCTCCCCAGGGAGACCCTCCACCCAGAATTTGCCCTCCATGCAAAAGACAACAAAAGGAGTGTAAAAACCTATAGAGGTGAACCGTCTGGGATAAAGGCCTGCTGGTTTCAGATACCTGGGAGAAGGAAGTTTCTCCTCTGGGAAACAGAGGGGACAACTGAACTCTTGTAAACAGGGGAACTCCAAAATGATTAACAATCAAAAGCCCAGGATAATAGAGAGGCCCAGTAAGTAAGAGAAATCCTATAGGATGCATTTGCATTGGGAAGACCATCCTGATAGGAGGGATGAAGCTCAAGAGAACCTCCATCTTATCACCAGCTGGTCACAAAACCTATAAAAAGACAACCCAGGGAGTGAATCCTAGAGTTTACATTTTAAAATATTAAAATGTACAGTGTACAACAGAAAGTACAAACAAACAAGCAAACAGAAAATGATGGCCCATCCAAAGAAAGAGGATAAAAATGCAGATAACACTAATGAGGAAGATGAGAATGTGGACATAAAGAACAAAGTCTTTTAAAAATGATCTTAAAAATGCTTAAGAAGATTAAGGAAAGTACAGGATATCAGGAAAACAAAAAAAGAGAGTCTAAGTAGAGAGATAAATATTTTAAAAAGGAACCAAAGAGAACTACTGGAGGTGAAGACCACAATAATTGGGGTGAAAAATGACCAGAAGGGTTTCAACAGTAGATTGGAGCTGGCAGAAGAAAGAATCAGTGAATTTGTAGACAACACACTTGAAATGAGTCAGGTTGAGAAACAGAAAGAAAAAAGAAATATTAAAATTGAAAATAGCTTAAGGTGCTATGGGACACCATCAAGCACACCAAAATACGCAATATGGAAGTCCCAGAGGGAGAAGAGAAGAGAGAATGGGGCAGAAGGAATAGTCAAAGAAATAATGACAGAAAACTTCCCAAACTTAACAAAGATATGAATATGCACATCTAAGAAGCTCAGAGAACACCAAACAGGATAAACATGAAGAAAAATACACCCCAACACATAAATCACACTATCAAATGCAAAGGACAAGGAGAGAGCTCTGGAAGCTGCAAGAAAATAGCAACGTGCTATATTCAAGGGATTTCTAATAAAATTCTGTGCCTATTTCTCATCAAAAACCATGGAGGCAAAAAGGCAGAGGGTTGAAATAGTTAAAGTGCTGAAAGAAAACAACCAGTAGCCAAGAATTTTATATCTGGTGGGACTCTTCAAAAATGAGGGAGAGGTTAAGACATTATCAGACAAACAATAGCTGAGGGAGTACATCACAATTAGAGCTGCCCTACAAGCAATGCTAGAGAGTTCTTCAGCCTGAAAGGAAAGAGCACTAGACAATGGTTCAAAGTGGCATAAACAAATATAGACCTGCAGTAAATGTAACCATTTGAGTAATTATAACTGCCAGTATTATTGTATTATATTGTTTGGTATGTAACTCCACTTCTTACTTCCTACAAGTGCTAAAATGCAAATGCATTACAAGCAACGATAAATCAAGGTTTTTTGACACACAATGTACACAGACATAAGTAGTAAGAATTACAAAAAAATGGCAGGAGGACTGAGTGGTAAAGGAAAAGTATATGTGCCTGTTATTAAAGTTAAGATGGTACCAAACAAAATAAATTGTTATGTATTTAGGATTTAAAATTTAACCCTATGGTAACCACAAGGAAAATAGATGAAAAATATATCCTGACAGAAATGAGAAGGCACTCAATATGTTACAACACTAGAAAGCAATTAAATGTAAATGTAGGCTTTAATGGAAGCAAGAATCAGAAAAGATATAAGACTTACAAAACTAAATAACAAAATAGCAGAAGAAAGTCCTGTATTATCAGTAGTGATCTTAAATATAAATGGATTGAACTCTCCAGTCAAAAGGCAAAGATTGGCAGAATGGGTAAAAAAGCAAACCCTACCATAGGCTATCTGAAAGAGACTCACCTCGAATTCAAAGATACAAGTAGGTTGAAGGTGAAGTGGTAGAAAAAAATATACCATGCAAGTAGACAACAAAAGAGAGCTGGGATGGCTATACTAATGTCAGATAAAATAGACTTCAAGTCAAAAAGAGTTATGAGGAAAAAGGTGGTCAATATATACTAATAAAGGGGAAAATTCAACACGAAGGTATAACAATTATAAATATATATGCACCTAACAGCAGAGCCCCAAAATATATGAAGCAAATAATGACAGATTTGAAGAGGGAAATTGATGGTTCTGCATTAATATCACGAGACTTTTATACAACAGTCTCATTAATGGATAGAAATCTAGTCAGAAGATCAATAAGGAAATACAAGACTTGAATGATACTCTAAACTAAGTAGACCTAACAGACATATAGAGAACACTCCTCCCAACAAAAACAGCACACACTCTTCTTTAGGGCACACAGATATTTCTTCAGGATAGGCCATATTTTGTGTCACAAAACAAGTCTCAGTTAACTCAAAAATACAATGTATATTCTTTGCCCACAACAGAATAAAGCTAGAAATCTGTAATGGAGGGAGAAAGAGAAAATTCACAAATATATGGAAATTAAACAGCATATTCTTAAACAACCTGTGAGTTCAAGAGGAAATCAGAAGCAAAATTAGGAAATATCTTGAGGTGAATGAAAATCAAAATACAACATACCAAAACTTACGGGATGCAGTGAAGGCAGTGCTAAGAGGGTAATTTATAGTTCTAAACACATTAAAAAAGAAGAAAGACTTCAGAGATCTAAGCTCAAAACTGGAAGAAGTAGAAAAAGAAGAGCAAAATAAACCCAAAAGCAGAAGAAAGGAAATAGCAAAAATTAGAGTAGTGATAAATGAAATAGAAAACAAAGAAACAATAGAGAGAATCAACAATACCAGAAGTTTGTTCTTTGAAAAGATCAACAATATCGACAAACCTTTAGCTAGAATGACAAAGAAAAAAAGAAAGAGGATAGAAATACCAAAAATCAGAAATGAAAAGGACTGAAATAAAAAGGACTAAAGTAGATACTATAAACAACTATGCACCAATAAATTAGATAACCTAGATAAAATGGACAAATTCTTAGAAACACACAATCTACCTACATTGAATCATGAAGAAATAGAAGCTCTCAACAAATCAATTACTATTAAAGAGATTGAATCAATAATCAAAAATCTCCCAACAAAGATAGGCCAGGACCAGATGGCTTCACAGGGGAATTCTACCAAATATTCCAGGAATATTTAACACCTATCTGCTCAAACTCTTCCAAGAAATTGAAGAGGAAACACTCCCTGGTTCTTTATAGGATGCTAACATCTCCCTCATACTGTAGTCAGATAAAGACTCCACAAGAAAAGAAAACTAAAGACTAGTATCTCTTATGAATATAGGTGAAAAATCCTCCACAAAATACTAAGAAAGCAAATCAAACAATTTATTAAAAGAATTATACACCATGATCAAGTGAATTTCTCCCTGGCATGCAAGGTTGGTTCAACATAAGAAAATAATTAATGTAACACACCATATTAATAGAATGATGGAAAAAACCCCACATGATCATTTTAATTGATGCAGAAAAGGCATTTGAGAAAACACAGAACATTTCTTTTTGATAAAAATATGTAGAATACCAGGAATAGAAGGAAACTTCCTCAACATGATAAAAGGCATATATGAAAAACCCACAGCTAACATCCTACTTAATGGTGAAAGACTGACAGCTTTCCCTCTGAGATCAGGAACAAGACAAGGATGCCTGTCACTACTGTTAGTCAACATTTTACTGGAAGTTCTTGCCAGAGCAATTAGGCAAGTAAAAGAAATAAAAGACATCCAAATTGGAAAGGAAGAAGTAGTACTTTCCCTATTTGCAGATGATATGATCCTATATACAGAAAATCCTGAAAAATCTACAACAAAGCTCCTAGAGATAATAAATGAATTCAGCAAAGTGGCAGGGTACAAGAACAACCCCAAATCAATATTATTTCAATACAGAATCAATGAACAACTGGAGCAAGAAATCAAGAAAAAAATACCATTCACAACTGCAATTAAAGAATTAAATATCTAGGAATAAGTATAACCAAAGATGTGAAGGACTTGTACACAGAAAACAACACCATACTAAGAGAAATTAAAGAAGACTGAAATAAATGGAAGAACATTCTGTTTTCTTGGATTGGAGGACTAAATACTGTTGAGATGTCAATACTACCCAAAGCTGTTTATAGATTCAGTGCAATCACAATCAGAATTCCAAGAAACTTCTTTGCAGAAATGGAAAAGCCAATAATCAAATTTATATGGAAGGGTAAGGGGTCCTGAATAGCTAAAAGCATCTTGAAAAAGATGAATGAAGTTGGAAGATTCACACTTTCAGATCTTAAAACTTATTATAAAGCCACAGTAATCAAAAGAGCATGGTACTGGCACAAGAATTGTATAAAGACCAATCTAATTGAATTGAGAGCTCAGAAATCAACCCTCACATTTACGGCCAACTGATTTTTGAAAAGGTAGCAAAGGCCACTCAATTGGGAAAGAATAGTCTCATCAACAAGTGGTGCTGGGAAAACTGGATCTCCCTGTCTCCATTTGCAAAAACAAAACAAAAACAAAAACAAAAAAAAAGGAGGACCACTACCTCAGACTACCTCATACCATACAGAAAAATCAACTCAAAATGGGTCAAAGACCTAAATATAAGAGGTAGGCCTGGAAGAAAATAAGAAAATATAGGGAAACATCTTGAGGACCTTATTGTAGGCAATGATTTCTTAACTTTTAGACCCAAAGCACAAGCAACAAAAGAACAGATAGATAAATGGAACCTCATCAGAATAAAATGCTTTTATTCCTTAAAGGACTTTATCATGAAAGTAAAAACACAATGTACTCAATGGGTGAAAATATTTGAAAATCACATTTCAATTAAAGAATAATATCCAGTGTTTAAAGAAATCCTTCAACATAACAACAAAAAAGAGAAACATCCCAATTAAAAAATGGTCAAAAGACTTGAACAGTCTCTCCAAAAAATATATAAATGGGCAGAAAGCATGTGAAAAGATGGTCAATGTCATTAGCCATCAGAGAAATGCAAATCAAAACCACTGTGAGATACTTTTTCACACTCATTAGAATGGCTTCTATTAAAAAAAAAAAACAGAAAATAACAAGTGTTGGAGAGGATGCTGATAAAATAGGAACACTCATTCGCTACTGATGGCAATGTAGCTGCTGTGGAAGATATTTTGGTGGTTCCTCAGAAAGTTGGCAATCCCACTACTAGGTATACATCCAAAAATATTGAAAGCAGGGACTCAAGCAGATATTTGCACACTGATATTCATAGTGGCATTATCCACAATTGTGAAAATACAGAAGCAACCCAAGTGTCTATCAACCAATGAATGGATAAATAAAATATGGTATATAGACAATGGAATATTATTCAGTTGTGAAAAGTAATGAAGTCATGATACATCCAACTTGAATTCAAGATTCAATCGTGAATCTTGAAGACATCATGTTGAGTGAAATAAGCCAGATACAAAAGGACAAATATTGTATTTCACTGATTTGAAACAATTACACAAAGCAAATGCATAGAGTCAGAATTCAGAATATAGGTAATCAAGAGACAGGGTGGGAATAGGGAATGGGAAGTTAAGGCTTCAAATGTTCAGGTTTCCTATATGGAATGATGGATGGTAGTGAAGGTAGCAAACATGGAGCATGCAATTAACAACACTGAAATATGTATCTGAATGTGATTAACTGGGAAATGTTAGATTGTATATATAGTAACAGAATAAAAATTTTTTAAAAAATCCTTGGAACTGCACAACACAAACAGTGAACTCTAAGTTAAGCCATGGACTTTAATTAATAGTACAAATAAAAAAATGTGCTATTGTCAATTATAACAAATTTTCCACACCAAGGTGAGGTATTAGTGGTGTGGTGGTATATGGGAATCCTGTATTTTATGCATGATTGTTCTGTAAACCCACAACTTCTCAATAAAGAAATTAAAAAAAGGAAAATGAAGTTTTGTACAAGCTATGAAGCAATAAGAGACCCAGACAACATTAATCTTTTTTTCTTTTGAATCCCATCTTGGAGGGCAAACTTATTCAAAGTGAATGACACTTCATGCTTTTCTATGGTGCTTCTCCAGGACTTTCACTGTGGCAGGCCAAAGAACTTCAATTTTTCTGACTCGAAATTCTCTCTCTAGAAACCTGGCTTGTCTTCTGTTTTGTGGCTGCTGCTATTCAACCATGATCACCCAAGAAGATTGTGTTAATCCCACCAACATCTGTACAGTCAGTATTTCTTCCTCTGTTGGAGAAGATACCTGCTCCTTTCTACCCTTTCTTACTCAATAGCTCAAGGATTACACTATATTATAAGGATTCAACTTATACTGACTGTCCAGCAGTTAAACCTGTCCCACAGATTTCAGTCAGATCTTTGTCTTTCCTTTATTTTCACTCCTCTCCTTCTCTACATCTCCTTCTACAACCCCCATAGCTTGGTTTCTTAAAACAACCACCTTTTGAACAAGTTTTGTTTATTCAGAAGAGTCTGTAAACTGTTTTAAGAAGTGACCTTCCAACATCTACTTACTCTTTTCTAAATGAGCCAAGATTTTTAACCTGATCCCACTTTAATCACTACTCTGCATTCCTGAATTAAATTCAGATAGAAATGTTTTCCTTAGAAACAGAGAATTAGAATATTCTAGAGCAAGAAGACGATTGTGCTTTGAAATTCTTTCAAGCTGTTTATGAATTACTGAAAAAAAATGTTCCCACTTTTTTAAGCTGTTGAGAACACAGATGGTCTTAGTCTGCAAACAGTAGACTGAAACATATATTTGTAAAGTAAAAGACTTCTTCTAAATTTATAATTACACTTATAAAATATGACATGTGGTGTTAAATGGTCAAAGAATGCACAAGTATTAAAGTAAAAATAAGTCACTCTCCATGTTCTCTCTCAATCCCCCTCGTCTCTCCACAGAAAGGCAGTTAACAGAATGGCAAATATCCTAACAGGCCTTTTATTTACATATGTATGCAAATATATATTTCTATAAAATATGCATGTTTTTCTATGTCTTGCTTTTTTCCCACTTAGCTCTATGAATTGGAGCTCTTTCCATGTCAGTATTTGTAGATTTGCCTTATTCTTTTAAACATGCACATAGCACAATAATTTAACTATTTCCTTATTGCTAAAAACTTACATAAAAATTTTAATAGTATAAAAATACTAAAACAAATATTTTTGTTCCTATGTGGGGATTTCTGTAGGATACATTCTCAAGAGTTGAAATGTAAATTCAATTAAAATATTCAAAGTAGTGTAGTTTTATAATGATTCTGTTATTTCTAGTGGGCTTAGAGGCTCTAATTAGAATTTTTATATATTGTGCTCAGTCATTGCAATTTAAGAAAGATAAAGATAAGTTTAGGGAAGAAGCTTAGGGCAGATAACAGTAATTAAATAAATATCAAATATGGTCTCTGGGGATAAGATGGCAGTAGGGGCAATTAAGCCACAGAAGAAGGCTGTTTTAGAATGCCGCCCAGTTGTTTTCAACTTCTGTAGGGATTCTTGTGTATTTACATTCTATCAATTGAATTCAGACAAATATTATGAAGACTTTGTTGTTATACATTAGCTCACATACTAAGACTAAGTATAAATGGAAATTATAAAATCTCTGATCTTCCAGTTCTGAAAATTGAATAGGCATCTGTATTTCTTCAATGGGTTTTATGGAAACCTCACTAGAATGTGCCAGGAAGAGATCCTAGAGTTGATTTTTCCTCCATGTATGTTCTTGTTGCTTAATTGTCTAAATAATAGTGCTAATTTTGAACACAAATCTCATTCCTATAAGAATTTACAGAGAAAAATAAAGGAGTTGATATTCCCTTTCAGAGACAATGGTAGCATTGCTCTGAAATCTTGTGACTCTGATCTGTACTATTCACATGATGCATCACAAATCACCTTGTCTAGAATTTATTTGGCTGTCTTGTCTTCTTTCAGAGATTTTGAAAAATTTGTTGAGAATTCCTGATATTAGGTATCAACCAAAAAAATAACAAGGAGAATGGATTAACTACCAGGCATTAAATTCTGAGAAGAACTATATAAATATTGTTTCTTCATATATCCACAATGTTAAAATTTTTGCTTTTGATGCACCCATATGAAGATTAGATATATTAGCAAAATATAGATGACATTTTCTTTAAAACACAGCCTCAGTAATATAAGTTCTAATGAAAATCACAATTGACATTAAGGTAGGGGCAGAGCCATTTCTGCAAACAGTGAATGACTCTCCAACATAAAATTTTTATTCAAATAGATTTCATAGAGAGGTAAGCCAGACTCCATGATTTAGAATAGTTAAGAGTAAAGTCATTCCCTAATTATAGTAGACTTGCATTTGGTTAATCATGATAGACACACAAAAAAATGCCATTTTATGTACAAATTGGAGAATTTTGAAAAGGCTTAACATTAGTGGGGGAATATATAAATAATATTAAAGTCAGTTTCTGATTCATCTAGTTTTCAATCAGGAGACATCAGAGACATAAGCCATTCCTTGCTGAGGTAGAAGTGTTTTCCAGCGGGTTCTCCTCCTTAATATAATCTAGCTGACGTATTTTTGGATGTGGGAGAAGAGGTGTATGTAATAGTGGCACTCTTTGTAATCTTTGTTTCTTTCCAGTGGAAAGACCCAGATTGCATCCAATAAAAGCTTTCTGCCTAGCCAAAATTTGGTCAGCTTTTGGTGAATAGGATTTTCCCAGGGTGGAACTCAAATTACAGTAATTTATTAGAATTTGATCCTATAAGACACATAAAACTATTTTCCAGTGCTACATTTATTTTCATCATCTCTTTCTTTGCCAACTATGAATCATTTAAATTTTCAAAGCATAAATGGTATTCTGTCTAGAAATAATTAGATGACTACAGAGATGGGTCCTGTATTTTTGGAATCATTATGATGTGACTCTGGAAGATAATTTTCTAAAGCCTTTTTCTGGGTAACTGGACTGATGCTCGCTGAAAGAGCAAACAATTCCATTTATGTAATGTAACAGTACATTCATTATATAGATGGAACTAGTAGAAATGTAGATGGTAAAATTTTCTTCTGCTACCCTTTAGTGACGTTCAAAATAGTAAACTCTGGCTTTTTCTTAAGTACAAACTTTTCGTACTGAATTAGGAGAATTTCAAACTGTTTAAACTTTTTTCCTCCAAATCCAAACCACCTTTCAAGGATAAATAAATAAATGATACTATCAGATTTAAGACTTCAAGAAACTTAAGAGTACCTTCATTAAGAAGGCCAGGTTTTGTTTATCCATTTACTTCTTCTTGGGCATTTGGTTTGTTTCCACTTGTTGGCTACTATGAAGAATGTTGCTATGAATTTTGGATTGTGGTGATGACACAACCCTGTGAATTGACTAAAAATGATTGGATTGCACATTTAAAATGGGAAAATTTCATGGCATGTAAATAAAACCTCAATAAAGTTTTTTTGAATCCAGTTTGAATTATGGCGAGATTTTGCCGGTTCAGTTGATCATTTGAGAGATGTTGAGGAGGCTTTCTTGCTCCACTATATCTTACACACTTCCCTGTATCGATATCTGACATTTCACCATTAAAGACCTTTTTAAAGTTATGATCTAACCACGGCTAAAATGCCATTGGGAGAGATAATGCTTACAGCATAATCATTTTATTGTGGGGAGTATAAATCAGTGATATGCAAATGAATTAAAAATATATAATTAGATGTAGTCCAAAGGATATCTTGGCAGGATATTGATGAGAATAGAACATGAAAGAGATGTCATAAAGGTCCAGAGAATGAGAACTTCTCAGGAAGAAAAACGTAGATTGGTACCGAAGAGGAGGTCCTGGGGAAATAGAAAGAAACGGGAAGCCCTAGGGGAGGGTGCATCAGGTGTGTGGAGAAAAGATTAAAGAGTGGTGTTTAGAAGTCACTGTTTTGGTTTGCTAAAGCTGTGGAATGCAAGATACCAGAAATGGGTTGACTTTATCAATAGGAATTTCTTAGTTTACCAATTTACAACTCTAAAATCATGAAAATGTCCCAATTAATGCATCAAGAGGTAGATACCTTCTCTCAGGAAATGCTGCTGGCATCCGGGATTCCTCTATCACATGGGAAGGCACGTGGCTGCCGTCTACTATCCTTCCCTCATGAGTCTCCTTGCTTTCATCTTCTGGTTCCAGTGACCTCCTCTCTGAGCTTCTGTGGGTCCTCTCTTAGCATCTGGGGGGTTTTCCTCTCCAAGCTTCCTGGATGTTTCTCTCTGAGCTCTCTGGGCTTTTTCTTTTACTCTCATAAAGGACTCCAGTAAAGGATTAAGACCCACCTTGAATTGGGTGGGTCACATCTCAATTGAAACAACCTAATCAAAAAGTCCCACCTGCAAAAGGTCTGCCTCCTTTGGAATGGGTGAAAAGAACATGGTGTTTTCTAGGGTACATAACAGCATCAAACCAGCAAAGCCACTCTCCTCCTGCTTTATAATTTAGCTTAAAATTTTCTCTGAGTATTAATATCAGAGTGTTTACATATATAGGGATTTACAAAAGAGTAATGTGGATTCACAATTAAACAGTGGGCTCTGGCAGCATAGTGGTGACGGTCAGATTCACAGAGCCAAAAGGATGCCAACAGTTTAAAGAGGCATTGTGGAAAAAGCTAGCTCTTGGGTAATCTTAGAAAAAAAGGGCACAGAATATCTCAATGAAAAAGAATTTCTTGGTATTTTTAAAGTATTATGCTACCTGTTTGAATTTCTAAGGGTTTCTCTTGATTGGGGAAGGGGAGCAATAGTCCAGTATTGTAATTCCTTGACTATGTAATGAATTATATTCCAAATAATATCTGACAGTGCAGACTGGGGTGTCCTTTAAGAACAAAATTTCAGTACAGGCCAAGTTTTCACTGCTGAAGTTGCCTTCTTGTGACCACCTGTCTCATAATAGAGTATTTTCCCACAGCACAAAGAAAGCCATCTCTAAATACTTAACTGCAAGCCTAAAGCCACCCGGTAACTCTTTCTCATATTCTATTTGCAATGCATCTGGATTTAGATTAATAATTCAAGAACAAGCATGAGAGATTGTAATGGACAGAGAATTACTTTTCTCCAGGTCTTCCTGTTATTATTTCATTGGAGCTAAATGAGGATGGGGCCTGCAGATGAGTTATTCATCTGATGCAGGGAAGAAATGTCACTCTACTCCCTGGATGCCTGCAGATTTTTACAGATTTTACCAAAATATTTTGTAGATTTCTATGTTTTAACTTAAAAATATGGAAGACCTGAATGAAATGGATTGCTCTTCTTCAAGAGCCAAAGGAAAAAAAACAAAACAAAACAATTTCATTGCTCAGCATGTAACATTTTTTTCCTTTGTGTTTCAAATGATGTTGTGAAATTAGATATCCATGTCTTTTTAATACAGAAACTTAATATTGTACATTGAAAAAATACATAATAGAAGAGTTCAGCTTTCCATAGATTACACTTTTATATTTAAAAAATGGCTTTTTTCTATTCTACTAGTAACACATTTACTATTCATTTTGTAAGGAAAGTAATATTTAAGATAATATTTTTTCCTTGATTATGAAGAATAAGGTAATAATTCTTGTAAATGCAGAGAAATTATAAAGCAGCCTTTTTGCTTTCATATACCTTAAAACTTTTTGCAAAGAATGCTTTCAGGACAACTCCAAAGGGTAAGTGAGATTTACTGAAATATTTATCTGTGGTCTGAAAGAAACTGTACTGGAAAATGCAGTAAGCCAGAGAGAGGGCCCAGGAAAACACCAATTTTCTTTAGAGAAGATTTCTGGTAACTCGTTGTTCACTATATTGTGTATGTGAAACAAGTGAAGAGTATTTTTTGCATTTGATGATGGATAATATTCGATAAGTATGTTTAAGTCAATTTGGAGGCCTAGAACATTTAATTAATAAGTCATTGTGTCCCGTATACATTTAGAATGTGTTTTCAAGTCCACATTATCATAAAATAACAATAGAAAGGGTGACAGACAAGAATGATTCTTGTAATTATAATTTTTAACATGAAAGTGACTTTTAGTACTTGCAAAATATGAAAGCAGTCTGGGCAGCAGTTCAAGAAAGCAAAAGGCTAATGCATAGGTTTTATGTAAATAGTTACACTAATAGCTAACATTGTTGAGTCTTTGCTGTGTGGTAGGCACTGTGCTAAATATTTCTCATCTATTTTCACAGGTAATCTTAACAAGGACTTTAAGGGGTGCCTCTTTTATAGATGGAACAATCAAGGAAAGCATGGCACCCGAGTGCACACAGTATGGCAAACACTGGGATTGCCTATCCAAAATTCATTTCTGCCACCAAAACTCCTGATATGCAGCAATTTGCCCAGCTGCATTTGAGGGATCATTATTAGTTTAAACCAGAAGTCAGCAAACTTATTTTGTAATGGGTCAGATAGTAAATATTTTATGTTTTGTAGGCCAGACAATTTCTATTTCAAGCTGCTATACTCTTGCTATGATAGCATGAAAGCATCCACAGGAAAAAAAATGTGTAGCTGTGCTCCAATAAAACTTTATTTACAAAACAGACAGCAGGCAGCCTTTGGGCTCTGATGTATAGTTTTCTGATCCAATCATGTTTTTTGATCTTTCATGCTCTTGGAGTATGATGTTGTGATACAGCTCAGATGAATGAAACCTAAGGAGGAATCTGCTGGGAGTGTTTTCTGACCTATAAAACTGGTACTTCCCTACCCCCTCTTCTTTTTATTTCTCCATTTAATGCTTTGCTGGAGCAAAAGCAACCATATTGTGACCACGAGGCAACAAGTCATCACAATGGAAGGACAGAAAGATAGGGAGCTTGAGATCCCCCATGGTATGGTCAAGCAGCTATACCACATTGCCAGCTACTATGTCTGGATTTCTGTTGTAAGAAAAAAACAGTTATTTGTTTAAAATTCTTCGGCTTTGTTGTTGCTAGTTGTAAATGAAGAGAATTCTGATGCATCTCTCTAGAAATTTAAATATAAAGGCTGTTCTAGTTTGCTAATGCTGCCAGAATGCAAAACACCAGAAATGGATTGGCTTTTATAAAAGGGGGTTTATTTGGTTACAAAGTTACATTCTTAAGGCCATAAAGTGTCCATCAACAAAGGGTACTTTCACTGGAGAATGGCCGATGGTGTCTGGAAAACCTCTGTTAGCTGGGAAGGCACATGGCTGGTGTCTGCTCCAAAGTTCTGGTTTCAGAATGGCTTTCTCCCAGGACATTCCTCTCTAAGCTGCAGTTCCTCAAAAATGTTACTCTTAGGTGCTCTTGGGGTGTTTGTCCTCTCTTAGCTTCTCAGGTACCAGAGTCTACTTTCAATGGCCATCTTCAAACTGCCTCTCATCTGCAGCTACTCTTTCAGCTCCTGTGCATTCTTCAAAGTGTCCCTCTTGGCTGTAGCAAGCTCACTCCTTCTGTCTGAGCTTATATAGTGCTCTAGTAAACTAACCAAGGCCCATGTTGAGTGGGCAGGGCCACACCTCCATGGAAATTATCCAATCAGAGTCATCACCCACAGTTGGGTCGGTCGCATCTCCATGGAAACACTCAAAGAATCACAGTCTAATCAACATTGATACATCTGCCCACACAAGATTACATCAAAGATAATGGCATTTTGGGGGACATAATACATTCAAACCAGCACAAAGGCATAATTGTCGAAAGCTAAATTTTTCAATGTTGTAATTTCTCAAAAGTACAATGGTATTTTTGTATTTAAAAAGATGGTATTCTATATTCAGAGCACACTTGAACCTACAGTGTCTAATTTTAGAGACCATGAATTTCTCCTTTACTGCAAATTACTCTTTTATAGACCTCAACATTACCTGGGAAATCATTAGTCTCCTTTTTCATCCTTTGTTTCACTGGTGGTTCTCAAACTTCAGTGAGCATGAGAAATACTGAAAGGTTGTTAAACATTGAGACTCTGGGCCCTAAAGCAAAAGTTTCTGATATGGTAGGGTTGTACACAAGCCTGCATTTTAGATAATTACTCCAGGTGAATATGAAACAGGTGGTCATGAGAAATGCTGTTCTGGATTGTAGGCTAATTTGACTGGATAACAAGAACCAGTGTAGTGGTAGCTTTATGACTAGATGTATTGATAAAAACTGTGACTCTAAGATCTTTCTCTTATTTCATACAAACAACCACATCTGTCTTACAGTAGTAGCTTTTAAATGGAATGTCTGTTTTGTTGCCTAGATATTTGTTCCACTTGGGTGCTTGATTTTTTTTTTTTTTTTATTTTGACTGAAGAGCACTGGATGGTATCTGATAAATTTTGTAGTGGGATATCTATGGATGGTGAGGTTACAATCACTTGAGTGTATTTTTCTGGCTTTGGTCAGGAATACTGCATGGATGGTACCTAGTATTTTGATCATGAAAGGATCCAATACATATTTATTGAGCAGATGGTAACTTTTTAGAGTTGGCTGAGCTATAAGTTGAAAGAATGTTTGATCCTAATTTTTTTATGGTTGTGAGAAGTAAATCAATCAGCAAGAATAGCACTCTATGATGTCTAGGCATATACTCTGGTGTGCTGAACACCATGCACTCTGGAGCCAGAGGGTCTAGTTCAAATCATGGCATTACCACTGAGTGTCCTTGAGTGCATTACTTAACCTCTCTGCACTTCAGTTTTCTCATCTGTAAAATGGGAATGCTGATTTCCCCACTTCATGGGGTTGTTGTGAAGATTAAATGATTTAACAGAGGTAAAGGAATTAGAGCAGTGTATTATATCCTTAGTAAATGTTAGCAAATACTATATTTTATAAACACAGAATTGCATCCAGGTAGCCCAGAGGCCAATTTGAGTAAATACCTTGTTTTTCAAAGTTTGAATCTGAATGTCTTTGAATGGAAAATGTATTGCCTAATTTGCCAAAGTCCCCACCACTCTCTTTTCTTTGTCCCTGGACTCTGCCAAATTTACAGTAAGTTTCAGCCACTGAAGACTTTAAAATTTGTGACCTTTGCTCACAAATTTTTTCTATACTTTAATTTTGAAGACACAATGGGAAAGTTGATTTACCTTCATGCAGAGAGGGAGTTAAAGGGGTCAGGAAAAAACTAAAATATCCAAAATTCAGGATACAAGTAGCCCAGCAAATGGGCTATGTTAATGGCAAATTGTAATGACAAGTCTTTGCAGGGCTTTCCTACAGGGATTAATTAGCTAAGTCTTGCCTGCATTTAAAGAAGCGAAACATAAGGCCCTAATGATAACTCTGGTTTGAGCATCTGTAGTCCTCTACATTCTGGCCAGGAGACCTTTTCAGCATCTCTCCCCTGCATACAGCATTTAGGTCAGTTAAATCAAGCAATTTACTATTTCTGCCACTGGCGTCTCTGGTCAAGAGCATTTTTTCTGCAGTGCTCCGGGCTGTCTTCCCCAACCACCCTGTTGTCAGAGGAACTCTTCCTTCCCCTCTACTGCACCATAGCCTGGATCTGTAGGTTTTAATTGTTCCCTATTGCTTCCTACCATGAGACCACACAGTGCAGTGGAAAGAACATGGGCTTTCAAGATAGAGGGAATAAAGTTAGAATCATCTCTCATTTGCTTACTGGGTGAAATTGGGCGAGTTACTTTATCTCTCTGAGACTCAGATTCCTCATTTAAAATGGGAGTAATCCTACCTGCCCTTTGGAGTCACAGTAAGCACTGGAAGTAATCTGGGGTGCTAGAAGGAGTCCCTTCTCCCTGGCAATCCTGATTTTGCTGCTGCTGCTTCTGCAGGTGCAACTGTGGTTGATCCAGGTACTGTGAAGGCACAACTCAGCCACTGAAGTCATGAAATGAGAGGCAGGAGCCTTCTAACTTTGAGTTATTCCAATGTTTCCTTTATTCTTACACTACAGTGTTAGTTCAAGGTAGGAGACTAACAGACTGCATGAGAATCTCTAGTCCTCAAAAAACACAATTCAGAGAGCTGCATTAAACGCATGCCGTAAACTTGCCTTCTGATTGATTCCCACGTGCCCTCCCTCCAAGCAGATGTCCTGGCATGGCAGGGAGTCTGGCCTGAGCTACAAATGGCTTTTAAAACATTCCTGTTTTATTGCCTGCTTTTTGGTATTGGGCAACTCCCAAAGAGAAAAAAAATGAAGTTATCAGTAGGGAACGGGGGAAGTGAGAGGGTCAAAGAATAGGCTGGCTGCTGGGGGGTTGACCAGTTTGGACTTTAAGCTCCTGCTCACCTCACTGATAAGGGCCATACTTTACATTTAGTCTTGGCTGGAAAAATATATCACAAAGAGCAGCTATTGGTACATGGTAGGTGTGCAATAATTACTGCCAACTATTAGTAGTAATTATCTCTTAGAGGGAGATACTGTTATACATTTCTTTGTTCCTCAGTGTGTAGCACAGTACCCTGTGTGGAGCAGCTGCTCACTGTATTTGTTAGCTAACTAAATAAAAATCTTTCAAAAATTTGGGAATAAAAGAAGGCACTGGACATGTGGATGGCAGAGGATGCAATTGGGGAGAAGAAAGGATCAGAAATGGAATAAGTGGATGGAAAGGCAAATTTCGCTGACTTACAGTTTTGATGCAGAATATACTTTGACTGTGTGTGTTTGGATTCAAAGACACTGAGAACAAAGGTATTTCAAGGTCAGCTGTGGTAGGACAATTGTTGTTAGGGTCACCATCAGGGCCACTGGGTATTCAGTTCATTCAACCATCTAATGAGAAGTGTTTGTTGAACATCTGCTGTTTGCCAGGCCCTGTGCTAAGTGCTGGATGTAAAACATGAGCAAAAGTATACAAGAGCCTTATCTTCATGGAGCCTACATTCTCCTGGGAGAGTCAGACATAAATTGAATAATCATATAAATAAATATATAATTATTATTCTTCAAGTGCTAAAAGAAATTGTGTATTGCTCTATAAAGATGAAAAATAAGAAAGCCTGGCATTTTGTGGGATCAAAAATGGCTTCCTTATAGGAAGGATATTTGGGGTGAAATATGAAGAATGAATAGGTGTTAAGATAACAAAGGGAGGGAAGGAGTAAAGAGCTCTTTTGGTTGGGGGAACATCGTATGTCAAGGACATTCTGAGGGAACATGCCGCGTGTGAGAAATATGAAGTAATCTCAAAGTGGCTGGACCACTAAGTAAAGGAGGGGGGGCGCTGAGGCTGGGAGTGGGGATTCCCCAGCCCTTGTAGACGTGGATTTTGTTCTGAGAAAATGGGTAATCTCATGCTAAGATGGTGTAATGTGATGAGATTTGCACTTACAAAATGGCTCTGGCTGCAACAGAGAATAAACAGGTTGGAAGGGGTAAAAAAATGGATCTGGCTAATTGATTAGGTTATTTGTTGTAGCGCAGGTGAGAAGTGATGGCAACTTGCTGGAGATAGAAGTGAATGAATTTTGGGAATCTCAGAAAGTAAAATTGAGAGGAACTGATGATGGATACAATATGGATGGAAAAGAAAAAGAAGTATTATGGATGGCTTGTGCAATTGGATATGGTATATACCAAGGCAGGCAACACTTGATGAGAGTCTAGTTTCGAAAAGTTCATGTGTAAATTCTGGAATAGTGTTGACTGTACAGAAAAGCCATATTGTATTGGCTTTCCAAATGCCTTTTTTAATAGTCCATGGATTTTTTTTTTTTCCTAGAGTTGACTTAAGAACCACTCCTCTCATGGACTGAAAAAGCAATGCCCAAATCAACTGTGTGTTTCCTTTAATTATTATTCCATCTCTAATGTTAAGCAAGAGTAATACATACCAAAAAAGTGAAGGGAAAAGGTATTGATATTGCCGTATGCAATTTTGGACACAAAGTGTGTTATTGCTGTTGATCACTATTAAGAAAAAAAATGACAACAAAGAAAAAAATAGTCATAATCCTGTCATTCCAATATGTTGTTTTGATTTTTCACATTCTAGTTTTTTCTTCATGTCCTTATTCATTCGTATTTTTCTAGTTGTAATCAAAGTGCACCTTCCATTTTGGGAAGCAGTGTGAAAAAATACAAAAAGATAGTCTTTGGTGACACGTGGACCTGGGTGGAAATTGCAGCACCATTTCTTTTCAGTTGCATGATCTTTAGCAGAAGACTTAACCCTCTGAACCTAAGACCCTTCATCTGGAAAATGGGGGATGCGGAGAAGGAGTAAGTGTACTTGCCATTCATCTTGTGGTAATGATTAAACAAAGTAATATTTTGCATAAAATATTTAGTGTTTGGTACATAGTAGGTGCTTAACTAGGTGTTAGACATTTTCCTTCTCTTTCTCTTTAAAGTCTGCCTTTTCCATGTAGCATTCTATTGTAAAATATTTTGAAAAGCTAGTGTAGTTTTTATGTTTATACTTGTATTTGTTTCATATCATTTCAATGAGCTTGTGTTCCGTAAGTTTCTTTAACCACTTTTCTACTGATACTTTTTCCAGTTTTGTCTATTATAAATAATGTTGCATTGGTGCAGTTATTTTGAGCTTTTTTTCAGGATTAAATGTCCAATATTAGTACTACATTAGTTCAAACTTACAATGATTTGTATGCTTTTTGTATACTAGGTACTTGTATTGCTCTACAGAATTACAGATGTATGAAAGTGCCATATCAAAACCTTCAATGAATACAATATGCTTCGTGGGACTGCGTTAGTTGGGAACAGCAATAGCACAGTGATGAAAAGCAGGGGTTCTGGAGTCAGTCTGTCTATATGGGTGGAAAACCTCAATCCACGTAAGTGGAACTTTGGGTTATTACCTAATCCCTATGAGTGCCCATTTTCTTCCCTCTTAAAATGGGGATAACAATAGAACCTTCCTTTAGAGTTTCTGTGATAAGTAAATCACAATAGATACAGTGCCTGATATATAGCAAACACTGTAAATTTTAGCTTTAAGTACTACTTACTGTAATAGGTGCTGTCAGGATAAGCTGCTATAGCAAATAGACTGAGTATGATTGAAATACCTAACTTAATATCTGACAATATCTGACAATAGAAGTTTGCTTTGTTTTCCTCTTATGTAACAGTCCAAATATAGGAAGGTATGTAGAACAAGTTAGTGGCTTTGCTCTATGGAATTATCCAGGAAACAAGTTCCTTCTATATTGTTGATTTGCTATTTCAGGGGGTGTTGACTTCATCTGCATGGTCAGAGCTGGCTCACTAGTATCATGGGAAGGCTGTATAAGAGTGGAGAAAGAGTAAAGGATCATCAGCTTCCTGTTTAAAGATAGGAATCAGAAGTTGGGTACACCACTGATGTTCGCATCTCAGAATTTGCCCATTTTGTTAAACTTAATATGTCATCAATTGGTAAGACAACCTATTATTTCAAATATTTAAGTCAGTTAAAGTATGACAATGGTTTCTTATTCCTTATATATTTTTCTTTTATACTTGTATGAAGATCTCATTTAGACATACCTTAAATATATATCATTTTTGTGCTTACATAAACAGAAAAATAAAAGAGAAATACATTGATTAATCATTCTGAAAACTTCTTTACATGTGATGTGATTGTAGACTACTGAATCACTTTTTGACTCAGAATTGTTGATGCCCGTGTTAATTTGCACAGTATTGCTTTTTGTGTCATCAAGACCTTTTGTGATGTGGCCTTTTTAAAGAGTGTTCCACTATTGTCTCCAGGATTTTACTTCATGTCATGAAGCTCATTCTACAACTTTGAGACTTTACTATTTTATGAAACTCATAAATTCACTGCTCATCAATTGAATTAAATGTCATTGGAACTTAAGCAGCTTCTTTTCAAAGTCAGCAGGAAGTTTATGACAAATTGGTGAAAGATACCTCAATGATACTTCTGTACAATGCATGAGTCCTTCATACCAGCTGCTAGTAGCTTTTCATTTTTTCCATCCTTTTTGAGGGATTTGACAATATTTCTTGTCATTAGTTGCATTTCTGGGAGTGTAGAAATAACAGAAATGTATATAACTTAAATGAAATGATGATGGTATTGACAGTTATGGCAAGTAACTTTTTTCAAACCAGTAAGATTTTCAACTGAGCCTGTCTACTCAAAATAAGGACTAAATTTTCTAGCTTCATTTGCATATAGGTGTTTGGTGTGATTCTTGATTTGATCCTACTTAAAAGTCCATAAATTAGCCTGTTGATGTTCATGGATTCTGACCGATGACATGAGACACCTGTGTCAGAGACAAAGGACCTTATCACTCATGGCATATTAAAGAGCAGGGGTATCAGCATATTTGCTTTGGTTTCTCTTGCTCTCAAATTCTATGGACTTAAGTTGAAGGAGTACAGGTGGATGCTATGATCCTTACTCCAAAGATATCCAATAAATAATTTTATGGCAAAAGAACCCAGATCAGAATCATAAGTAAAAATTGACCCCTGACAAGTGGGGAACACAAGTTACAGCTCCTTCACAGTAACACTGGTAGAGCCATCCAAGAATGTCAACACCACCCAAAGCTCTGTCTGCTGTTTTGTCTTTTTTGAGTGTGAATGACTGGAGTTTCCAAGTTGCTTTATGGAACAGTTCCATCTGATAAGGTCCAGGCAATGAGTGAAGCCAAAGATTACAACACAAGAAGTAATTTCCCACAATGTCCTTGTCTTCTGACCAATGCACTATGTTAGAATGGTGAAATCTGGCTTCAGGCTGGCAATTCTTCAGCAGGGCCTCTTCTCTCCCATGGTTTAAGTCTTCTGTGCCCATCACTCAGGGAAGACCTTAGGAGGGCTCAAAGCAGCACTACTTTGCTACAGGATCCCTATAGGTATTCTCATGTTGGGATTGATTTGAACGATGCTGAGAGGTAACCTCTGATCAAAATAATCTTATACAGGTAGCCTATTGAAGAGTTAACTTTGTCGTACATTCTCTTGTTGGAATAGAAGAGTCTTGTGAGAATAGAACACAAAAGCAGCAAGTTAAAATTTTGTGGGTAGATTAAGTGCAAACCAGCAGCCCACAACTTAGCTCAAGGTTTCTTTTATACATTATTTTATAATTTATTATAAAGTTTCCCATTCCATTTTGAATTTTTAAAAACAAAACCAAAACACCCACAACCAAAAAGCTGTGCTTTTGGTGAAATAAATAAAACAAGTGAGTAAAATTTACATTTGTTGGTGATTTGTTACTTTTTTTTTTTTTTTTTTTTGTTTGTTGCTTTTTAACTAAAATGAAGTTTGGGCATTATTTGTAGATTTTTACCTTTTCATGTTCTCTAGTGCTAAACAAATAAAATGGAGCTTAATTGCAGCATGAGAGAATAGAGAAGAAGAGAGACTTGGAAAAAGAAGATATGTCTGTTATTAATCATTTACTTTATACCAACACTGGTAAATGCTCTATGTTGGGTCAATTAGTGTCACAGATAAAAATAATAATTTAAAAGTTAGTTAATTAGTTTTTTATTTAGAAATCATTTATTGAGCATCCAGTTTGTGTACCAAACATGTTATACAGGAGATAAAGAGGAGGTAAAAAGATTTGTCAATACACATCTTATCTCTGATGATAAGAAAAATTTAAGTGTCTAGGATCATTTTTGTTGAAACAGAATGATTGATGATTAGATTATTTCCCATATCACTTTTAATCCTACATTTCTACATAAATCTTGTTCTACTACAAATAGAAGAGTCAATAAACAACCATAATAAATTGCTTTTAAATGCATGGCCCTCAAATATGCCCTTTGTAAAAGGGACACTTTGCAATACTTTGTCCTCAGGAATGGTTTCATCTAGCACTCAAAAAAGCATTTGTTGGCTAATTTCTTAATGTCTATGATATTGTTAGTTAGGAACACAACTTTAAAAAATATTTTATTGTAGTAACTTACATACAATTTAAAATTTCACATTTTAACTATTTTCAAGTGTAAATTCAGGGGTATTCATTATATTCACAATATTGTGCTACCATCACCAATAAATATCACCCAAACTTTTTCATCACCTCAAAAAGAAACTGCACCCATTAAGCAATAATTCCCACCTCCCCTCTCCTCATGAACCTGTAATCCACTTTATGTCTTTATAAATTTGCTTATATGAGTGAGATCATACAATATTATTTTGTATCTGGTTTATTTTACTAAATATGATATCTTCACACAGCATACCCCAAACAGAATAGATCCAAATATACCTACTCCAAGACACTTACTAATCAGATTGTCAAATGTCAAAGACAAAGACAGACTCTGATATCGGAAAGAGAAAAGCAATCCATCACATGCAAGGGAAGCTTGATAAGGCTATGTATGGATGTCTCTGCAGAAATCATGGAGGTGAGAAGGCAGTGGTATGATATACTTAAGATATTGAAAGAGAAAAACTGCCAACCAAGAATTCTATATCTGGCAAAACTGTCCTTTAAAAATGAGGGAGAGTTTAAAATATTTTCAGAAAAACAGAACTGAGAGAGTTTGTGAACAAGAGACCTACTCTACAAGAAATACTAATGGGAGTGCTTAGAGGCTGATAGGAAAAGACAAGAGAGAGAGGTTTGGAGAAGAATGTAGAAATAAAGACTATCATGAAGGGTAAAAGGAGAGAGAGAGAAAAAATAAGATATGACATATAAAATCCAAAAGACAAATTGGTAGAAGAAAGTACTGCCCTTACAGTAATAAAATTAAATGTTAATGGATGAAACTCCCCAATAAAAAAGACATAGAGTGGCAGAATGGATTAAAAAACGGGACCCATCTATATGCTGTCTACAAGAGACTCACTTTAGACACAAGGACAAAAATAGGTTGAAAGTGAAAGGCTGGAAAAATATTTCCTGCAGGCAACAACCAGAAAAGAGTGGGCATAGTTATACTAATATCAGAAAAATTAGACTTCAAATGTAAAACAATTAAAAGGGACAAATAAGGACACTGTATATTAATAAAAGGGACAATTCATCAAGAAGACATAACAGTCATAAATATTTATGCACCAAGTCATAGTGCCCCCCAAAAATGAAGCAAACACTGACAACACTGAAGGAAGAAGTAGACACAGCTACAATAATAGCTGGAGACTTCAATACCTTGCTCCCATCAATGGACAGAATATATAGGCAGAGGATCAAAAAGGAAACAGAGATGTTGAATAGTACAATACATGAACTAGACTTAACATAGAACATTACACCCTACAAAAGCAGGATACACATTTTTCTCAAGTGCTCATAGGATAGACCACATGTTGGATCACAAAGCATGTCTCAATAAATTAAAAAATATTGATATTATACAAAACACTTTCTCTGATCATAATGAAATGAAGTTGGCAATCAATAACAAGTGGAAGGCCAGAAAATTCACAAATATATAGAGGCTAAAAAACATACTCTTAAACAACTAGTGGGTCAAGGAAGAAATTACAAGAGAAATTAGTAAATATCTTGAGGCAATTGAAAATGAGAAGAGAACATATCAAAACTTATAGGATGCAGCAAAGGCAGTGCTGAAATAGAAATTTATTCCTCTAAATGCTGATATTAAAAAAGAAGAAAGAGGCAAAAATCCAGGAATTAACACTTCATCTGGAGGAAATAGAGAAAGAACAGCAAACTAACCCCAAAACAGATAGAAGGAAATAAATAACAAAGATTAGGGCAGAAATAAATGAAATTGAGAACATGAAAACAATGGAGAGATCAACAAAATCAGAATTGTTTCTTTGAGAAAATCAGTGAACTCAGTGAATGCTTAGCTAGGCTAACAAAAGAGAGGTAGAGACAGAGATAGAGATAGAGATAGAGATAGAGATAAGATGCAAATAAATAAAATCAGAAATGGGAAAAGGGACATAACTACTGGCCACACAGAAATAAAGGAGATAATGGTAGGATACTATGAACAACTATATGCTAATAAACTAGACAATTTAAACAAATTGGACAACTTTCTAGGAAAGCATGAGAAACCAACACTGACTTGAGAAGAAATAGATGACCTCAACAAACCAATTATAAGTAAAGAGATTGAGTCAGTCATCAAAAAGCTCCTAAAAAAGAAAAGTCCAGAACCAGATGATTTCACATGTGAATTCTACCAAACAGTCCAGAAAGAATTAGTACCAATCTTGATCGAACTCTTCAAAAATTTGAAGAGGAGGGAAAGCTACCTAACTCATTCTATGAAGCCAGCATCACCCTAATACCAAAGCCAGACAAAGATACTACAAGAAAAGAAACTTATAGACCAATCTCTTTAATGAATATGGACACAAAAATCCTCAAAAAAATATTCACAAATCAAATCCAGTAGCACGTTAAAAGAATTATACACCATGACCAAGTGGTATTTATTCCAGGTATGCAAGATTGGTTCAACAAAAGAAAATCAAGTAATGTAATTCACCACATAAACAAATTAAAGCAGAAACACTGCATAATCATCTCAATTGATGCAGAAAAGGCATTGGATAACATTCAACAACAATTTCTTCAAGAAAACACTCAAAAGGATAGGAATGGAAGGGACCTTCTTCACTATGATAAAAGCAATAAGTGAGAAGCACATGGCTAACACCATACTCAATGGGGAAAGACTAAAATCTTTCCTTCTAAGATCAAGAATAAGACAAGGATGCCTGCTGTCAACACTGTTACTCAACATTGTGCTTGAAGTTCTACCTAGAGCAATTAGGCAAGAAAAAGAAATAAAAGGCATCCAAATTGGAAAGGAGAAAGTAAAACTTTCACTGTTTGCAGATGACATGATACTATATGTAGAAAATCCCCCAAAAAATCTATAGCAAAGTTACTAGAGCTAATAAATGAATATAGCAAAGTGACTGGGTATAATATCAACAAGCACAAATCAGTAGTTTCTATACACTAGCAATAGCAATATGAGAAGGAAATCAAGAAAAAACATCCATTTACAATAGCAATCAGAAGAATCAAATATTTAGGAATAAATTTAACCAAGACCATGAAAGACCTCTACACAGAAAACTATAAGAAATTGTTAAAAGAAATCAAACAGGACCTAAATAAATGGAAGGATATACTGTATTCATGAATTGAAAGACTAAATATAGTTAAGATGTCAATTCTACCTAAATTTATTTATACATTCAATGCAATACCAATTAAAATCCCAACACCTTACATTTCAGAAATAGAAAACCCAATAGCCAAATTTATTTGGAAGGGTCAGATGCCCCAAATAGCCAAAAATACCTTGAAAGAGGAATGAAGTGGGAGGTCTCACACTACCTGACTTAAAGCATATTACAAAGCTACAGTGGTCAAAACAGCATGTTACTGACATAAAGATAGATATATTGATCAATGGAATTGAATTGAGTATTCAGAAATAGACCCTCTCATCTACGGACAACTGATCTTTGATAAGGTCGTCAAGCCTTATCAAACCAATGGTGTTTGGAAACTGGATATCCATATTCAAAAGAATGAAAGAGCATTCCTATCTCAAACCTTATATAAAAATTAACTCAAAATGGATCAAAGACCTAAACATCAGAGCTAAGACCATAAAACTTTTAGAAGAAAATGTAGGGAACTATCTTAAAGAGCCTGTGATAGAAGGTGGTTTCCTAGACCTTACATCTAAAGCATAGCAATGAAAGAGGAAATAGATAAATGAGAACTCCTCAAAATTGAACACTTTTGTGCATCAAAGGACTTTGTCAGGAAAGTAAAAAGGTAGCTTATACAAGGGGAGACAATATTTGGAAACCTCATATTCGATAAGTGTTTAAAATCCAGAATATATAACTCCTACAACTCGGCAACAAAGACCAAGAAAAAAAAAAAAAAACCCAATGGAAAAATGGGCAAAAAACACACAGACACTTTTCCAAAGAGGAAATACAAATGGCTCAAAAATGTATTAAAATGGCTCAAATTCACTGGCCATTAGAGAAATGCAAATCAAAGCCATAATGGGATATCATCCCATATGTACTAGATTGCCATTATCAAAAAACCAGAAAATTACAAGTGCTGGAGAGGATGTGGAGAAAGAGGCCCATTTATTCACTTTTGGTGGGAATGTAGAATGGTGCAATCACTCTGGAAGGCAGTTTGGCGATTCCTCAGGAAGCTAAGCACAGTATTGCCATATGATCCAGCAATCCCATTACTAGGTATATATTTTGAGGAACTGAAGTCAGGGACATGAATGGACATTTACACACCAAGGTTTATAGTGAATTTATTCATGATTGCCAAGAGATGGAAACAGCTCAAATGTCCATCAACAGATGGGTGGATAAACAAACTGTGGTACATACATATGATGGAATATTGTGCAGCAGAAAGACAGAACAAAGGCATGGAATATATAATAATGTGATGAACCTTGAGGACATTATGTTGAGTGAAGTTAGCCAGAAACAAAAGGACAAATACTGTATGCTTTCACTAATATGAACTAACATTAATGAGCGAATTTTGAGAGTTAAAGTTGAGAACACAGGTTATCTGGAGATAGCAGGTATTTGACGCTGAAGTACTACAGAATGTTCAACAGGATTGATTCTATAGATTCAGAAATTGTTAGCACAATACTGTGTGATTGTAGCAGAATATTGTAAGTACACTGAACAAAGATGAGTGTGATCATGGTTGAAAGAGGAAGGCTGGGGGCATGTATGACACCAGAAAGAAAGATAGAATATAAAGACTGGGACTGTATAACTTAGTGAAACTTAGAGTGGTCAATGATGGTGGATAAATGTACAAATATATGAATGTTTTTACATGAGGAAGAACAAAGGAATGTCAACATTGCAAGTTGTTGAAACTAGGATGGTATAGGGGAAAATCCAATCAATGCAAACTGGAGTCTATAGTTAGCAGTAACATTCTAATATGCATCCATTAATTGTAACAAAGGCAATATGCCAAAGCTAAATGTCAATAAGAAGGGGATATAAGGGAGGGGTATGGGATTCTTGATGCTGTCTTTGTTGTCTGACTTTTTAATTTTATTTAATATTATTTTTATTATTTTTTATTTTTAAAATTTTTGTTCTTTATTTAGTTTTTCTCCCCTTCCTCTTTTTTTGCAGAAGAAATGGAAATGTCCTCATATAGATTGTGGTGATAAATGTTTAAATGTGTGATTATACTGGGAACCATTGATGGCTTAATTAAGATGGATTGTATGGTATGTGAATAAAACTGCTTAAGAAATAAGCAGAGTGATACAAGTGCTGGAGAAAATGTGGACAGAGAGATGTACCTATTCACTGTTGGTGGGGAAGTAGAATGGTGCAGCCCATCTGGAGGGCAGTGTGGTGGTTCCACAGGAAGCTAAATAGGAGGCTGCCATGTGGTCCTGCAACCCCATTGTTGGGTATATACTTAGAAGAACTGAGACCAGGGGCATGAATGGACATTTGCACACTGGTGTTTATGGTGGCAGTATTCATGATTTGCAATGGATGGAGGTGGCCTATAAGGCTACATTGACTGATGAATGGAAATGTGAACTGCATACTATGGAATATTGAGTGGCTGCAAGAAGGAATGAAGTTGTGAGGCATGCAACTAGTTGAATGGGCCTTGACAACAATATGTTGAGTAAAATAAGGCAGAAACAAAAAGACAAACATTATAGTGCCTCACTAATATGGACTAACTGCAATGTGCAAATTCCAACTTGTATGGTCAGTTTATTAAAACACCATAATTACATGGAACTTCAAATAGGGAGTGAGATTTGGTTGTTTTTTACAGGTTACTGTGAAGCCCAGATACATCTCAGAGTAATCTGGGCAGAGAATAAAAATGTATTTGCAAAGCCTCCTTGAGGGACTGGGGAAAATATGGAAATATTAAACTTCCCTACCCAGGAAATTCCCGATATTCTCCCAAGCATTGGGGACTACCAATTTAGAAGGCCGAGCCCTTGATCTTGGGTCTTGCCCTTTTGAAGCTTGTTACCACAAAGGAGAGGCTAAGCCCCCACCAAGAGTACCCCACCAAGAGAACCTCTTTTGTTGCTCAGATGTGGTCTCTCTCTCTAAGCCAACTTGGAAGCTGGACTTGCTGCCCTCCCTGCTACGTGGGACATGACACCCTGGGGTGTAAATATCCCTGGTAATGTGGGACATGACTCCCAGGGATGAGCCTGGACCCAGCATCACGGGATTGATAAAGGCTTCTTGATCAAAAGGGGGAAGAGAAATGAAACAAAATAAAGTTTCAGTGGCTGAGAGATTTCAAATGGAGTTGAGGTCATTCTGGAGGTTATTCTTATGCATTATATAGATATCCCTTTTTATTTATTAGTGTATTAGAATAGGTAGAAGGAAATACCTGAAACTGTTGAACTGCATTCCAATAGCCTTGATTCTTGAAGATGATAGTATAACTATATAAATTATATGGTGTGCCCATGTGATTGTGAAAACGTTGTGGCTCCCACTCCTTTTATCCAGTGTATGGGCAGAAGAGTAGAAAAATGGGGACAAATAGTAAATGAATAATGGGGAGGGAAGGGGATGTTTTGGGTGTTCTTTTTTACTTTTGTTTCTATTTTTACTTTTACTTTTTATTTCTTTGGATTAATGAAAATGTTCAGAAATTGATTATGGTGATGAATGCACAACTATTTGATGATACTGTGAACAACTGATTGTATACTTTTGATGATTGTATGGTATATGAATATATTTCAATAAAATTCCATAACAAATATGATAGCTTCAAGGTTTATCCATAATGTAGCATGTATCAGAACCTCATTATTGTTGTGGTTGAATAATATTCCAGTGTATGTATGTACCACATTTTGTTTATCCAAAAGTAGCTTCCATCTCTTGCCTATTATGAATAATGCTGCTGTGAACATTGGAGTACAAATATCTGTTTGCGTAACTGTTTTCAATTATTTTGGGTTTATACCTAGAAGAGCGATTTCTGAGTCAAAAGGTAATTCTATTTTTAACTTTCTGAAGAATCACCAAACTGATTTCAGTGTGGTTGCACCATTTTACAATCCCACCAACAATGTACAAGTGTTCCAACTTTCCCACATCCACGCCAACACTTGTTGTTGCTGTTATTATTATCATTATTATTATTTAATAATGGCTATCCTAGAGGATTTGAAGTGGTATCTCATAGTAGTTTTGGTTTCTGGAAAGCAACTTTTAATAAGGTGCCATTCTTGCTCTCAAGGATCTCATAATCTCAAGGAAAACAGGCATGCATATATTATTTATAATACAGTGGGATAAATATCAAAATAGAGGCTTGAAAATAAGAAGAAAAAACACTAATTCTAGCTAAGAAGTCAGGGAAGGTCTTGCTTCAAAGTGGAGGAGAATAAGCTGGATCAAGGAATTCACCAGGTGAATTACCAAGCGAATGTTTGGGAGGGCAGCCAAGATAGAGGAAAACAGCCCACTCCAATGGTTGTTTGTTCCAGGAACTGTTGGCTAGCATGGCTGGGGATACAGGTTGGGTGAGAAGGATCAACTGGAAATGAGGTTGGAAGAAGGAGAGGAGAGACAGATAATGAGAGGAGAGATAGATAACTATTCTTTAAGTCAGAGCTTCTCAAACTTCAGTGTGCACATGACTGAGATGGAGATCTTGTTAAAATGCGGATTCAGATTCAGTGAAACTGAGGTGAGGACTGAAATTCAGAATTTCTAATAAACTCTAAGCCATGCATTGGTCTATAAACCTCACTTTGCATAGCAAAGACTTAAGACATGGATACATAGTAAAAATTCTGAAATAAGGTAGAGGCCCAATTAGATTTGTACTTTAGAAAGACAGCTCTATTCATAGGGTGGAATGAAGATCAATTGGAGGATTGTCAGTGAAATGCTTTATTCCAGTGAGACTTACTCACTGGTATCTTTATGAATGAATTTCGCAGCCATTTCACAGGGTCACTGAAAATAGGTTCCACCAAAGAGTGGGTATTTCAATGAATGCTTTCTGATCACTGATGTATCATGATTTAAATAGTTATAAAATTATTTATAATATTTTTGCCATCTTAAATGTCATGGCTAAGCATAGAAAGATACAAAATTAGTCTCTCTCCTTACTTTACCCTGACTTTTTATTTTTTCCTCTCATATCCTTTTAAATAGCAGCTTCAGGGTTGGCTAAGCAGTATTAAAATAGTGCTATGATAAACACTATCGAAAACAAAATGATCCCACTCCTGGTCTCAAGAAGCACACAATCAGAATGGGAGAATGTTATTTTTATAAAACTATAATAAGAACTATAAAGTTACAAATTATTCAAGAATATCAATCCCATAGAAATTATCACATTTTGGAAATGAGCATTCTTAGAGAACATCTGGTCAACCCTGTGAAACATGCAGTAATTATATGCCACAAGCACATCACTTAGAACAGGGTCAAACATAAAATTCCTTGGAAGATTGTATATAGTTAGGAGCACTATGGTTTTGGTTATCCATTCACATTTGGTTATCCCAAAATTATCAATTTGAAAAGGGGGAAAAACCTTCTCAAGACACAAGCTAGATCACTGGTTCCAACCAGCTGACTGAATATCAGAATCATCTGGGGAGATTTAAAAAAATACCAATGCCCAAACCTCTATCCTCAGAGATTCTGACTTAGTTGGTTTGGAATGGAACCCCATTACTCACATTTTAAAGTACTTTTTATTGAGGTATAATAGACATTTATAAAAGTGCACATAAGTATACAGTTTGATAAATTTTCATGAACTGAAAACCCCCATGACCTAGCACCCAGATCAGAAAAGAGAATATTACCAGATCGCAAAAGTCTCCCTCACAGTAGCAGGATTAAGAACCACTGACTTGTCTGATGACCATAAACAAAAAAAATGCTGTGAGACTTTAAAGAAAAGAGGCACCATTTCAGGTTGGAGAGTGGAGGGATGAAGAGAAAATTTTTGCTGGTTCCATGGAGAATGTGACATCCAAGATTGGGCTTGATAGATGGCAGGATTTGGAGATGTGAATTTTCAGGAAGTTTACAAAGAGAAAGACTAATGTGAAAGAAAGAAGAGAGGCAGGAAATGAATATGAAGCTTGGGGAATAGGAATGGTTCCGTTTGGTTGCACACGAGAATGTGTTCAGTGATGAAGAGCAAAACAAGGGTGGTAAGTTAAGTAATTGTAAATATGTAAGTATTATCCCAAGTTAATATGCTCAAGTTAATAATGTTAATAATAACTATGTTATTAATGGTAAATTGCTTCAGTTATGAAACAAAGGTAAACTGCATCCTAGTATATATATTTTTTGTTTTAGAAATTTGCATTCCTAACTGTGTATAATAATCCAAAAAAAAAGCTCTAAATAGCATAAAATATACACATGATTGTCACATTCAATTGATAATATTGTATACGGTTTTAAAATTTTCATTCATTTACTTATTCTGAATAATTTTCACCCAGGAATTAAAAAAAAATAAAAGTATTAATTTTAATTTTCTTTTTTGAAAAAGATCATTCAATCCTTATACTTTGTACAATATTTTTAATTTTCCAGTAGCATAAGAAGGAAATGAAAATCATTATCTCAAGCAAAGACAATCTTTTATTTCAGGTGTATATGTATACTGAATATAAAATTCGTCATAATATAAATAATTAGTCCTGTCATTTAAAAATGATAGTTATCTCATTTACATGTCTATGACTTTTAAAATGCATCATGCTACTTCAATAAATTACATTCTGGATCATATCAGTATCTCTTCAAGAAAATGGAGTTAAATCTTTGTAGTAACCAGCAGCTTAATTTTCATTAGGCCAGTTATTTGATAATTAGTCATGCCCCATAAATCAAATCCCCAAGTCTTCTCCTAGTTTCTTAATTGAAAATTATTGTTTCTTGGGTCTCTGGTTGAGAGTGTAGCAAGTGTGAGTGTGATCGATGTGGAATCTGGCACAAACAGTTTGAGATTGTGAGAACTTGAAAGATCATTGCCCCGAAGGGGCTTGTATTGGTGGATAGGCAGAAATCTCTAAATTAAAGATTTGCTTTTAAAACTGAAAGTGCAAAGATAGCTCTGATATACCAAATCCATCTCGACATTTTGGCCCCCTTTCATTTTTTTATGCCAGTTAGAATCCACCTATTTGCACCCGGGACTGCAGGGACAATACAAAATTACTGGAAAATGTACTTTTTGTTTGGGATGAAAATATGAAAATATTCCCCTTTAATGTCATGAACAAATATTGAATTTTGTTGGTAGTTTAAAGCAATTTGAAAACATTGACTAAAAACACTCTACTCATCTGACAGCTAATCTGAGAGAACAGATGGCTGCCCAAGTATTGCCCGCAGTCATAAAATCATTTCAAATATGATACTGTTGAGGCTAAATAAAAGACTTTGCAAGTAATAAGGAAAATATTGCCTCATTGAATGGCTGCAGCTTGTTGCCATTTCTCATCTGACAGTCTAGGAGGATTTGCAGGGAACTTTGGTCATGTTTGCAGTTCTTTAGTTAAGAATAGCCACAGGGTTTCCCAAGCATTCATTTCTTGTTTCCCAGTGGCCCGGCAGCCAGGACCTGATGAGTAACACAGCAGGGAATATGGTGAAATGTACCATAAATTTCAATGTGCAAAATCAAAAGAGCTAACAAAAAAAATCTGAGCACAGGAGCCATGGTTGGAGTTTGAAAATCACCTGGGTGAATGTACCCTGATATAAATATAGCATTTAACTGTTCCATGTGTAAAGTGAAGTGGTTGGTTAAAATAGGTGTCTTGCCAAAAGTTCATGAAGGCTAATGTCAATATTATTTAATCCTGAATCATCACACTATTATTATATGCCTTAGTTACATAAAACCTTCTAGATGATACACTGAAATAATTTTGGTTGGTTTTATGAAAGGAATTTTAATAAAGCTTTCTTATAAATTATGGTTTGGACCAAAAGATGAATTAGCAGGAAAGCCTGAGGAGATATGATACATACTTATGAATTTTATCTTAGAATTTAAGGGATCTCACCACTGTTCAAAGAAAATCCTCAAATAATTACATGCATATATTTTACTGTCTTTGTGACTTTGAACTGTTGTTAAAAATCTTTAGATATAAGTTATGTCATCTATAAAATAATGGAATTATAATAATTGAGCTCCAATATTCTTTCCTAATCCAGTGATCTTGGATTTTGTGACAAAATCATGTATGAGGCTAAATTTCTTGTTTTTTATTATATTGGGTGTTGGCCTAGGGGCAATAGCTAATATCCATACTTATTTGTGGATAGTTTGCATGTGTCTTTGTCTATGTATGTTAGGGTGTGTGTAAACACGTTCACAAACTAGCTGTATGGAGGCTTGACTCCAACAAATGTGTTTTGCTTGGCCAGCACAGTTTTTAAAAATCTTGATAGTTGTCAACATTTCTAAATCCAGGTATGCCACATAAAAATCTGGATTTCTGGCTTCTTTTAAGAAAACATAAAATATAGAAATACATCTTTTTGCACAAATATGATCACCTAACTTAACAGTGGTTTCTTTCTCTCATTTATCAAAGTTCTCCCCAGTCCCAGTTTTCTTGTCTATGCTGAGGCTGGGTGGCAGTCACCACTTATCATTGCTCTTGCTCTGTTACACACTTTAGTTACATGTGATCATTTCACTAATTTATGTATTATATTATAGTGGCTATGGCCCAGCCATGTGCAATGAAATCTCCAGTAGACCTGGTGATAAAACAGAATAGAATGTATAAAAATGTTAACTGAAGTGGATTAAAATTTTCTTCACTGGTAATAAGGAAGACTTCTGAGTGCTGACATTCTACTCTCCTAGCCCAGCACTCAAATCCCTCCTGGGAGCCTCTGATCTGTCTGATGTTTCATTCTGTGAATGCTGCCAAGCCTGTTGAAATTTGGGCCAAATTTAGGATCCAGAAAGGTGATGGAAACTGCATTCACTGAATTATATCCTTGATCTGATGACTATTCTTTGTACCACTTGTTTGCTGGATAAATTGTAAACTGAATTTAAAGCAACTTCAGTGGAGACTGAAACATTGTTCTAACCAGTTTTTGAATCTAGACTAGGTGTTTAAAGCTGCTCTGAATCAGCTAGTTGGATAGTGTCCTAAATAATCTTGATACTGTCTGGATTGCTTCTCTTGTTGTGTTAGAGATGTCAATAATTTTCTCTGGACTCCCACACTTCTTTTAAAGAGAAATTTCCAACACTAGTAGTCTGAGAAGAGGAAGTTCTGCTGTACCAACTAGCTCCCTCCTGCACTGGCAACAACTGACTTGATCAGATGAACAGATTCATTCTCCAGGGAAATGGGATTGAGGTATGGAGACTATGTGGAAGAAACAAGATGATCCTGCACATCTGATGCTCATACTGCCATTTTGGGAAGGTATTGATGTGGCTATGAGAAAGCAGAAGCTGAGGCACAAAGAAATGCAGCTCAGTGAAGCTTGGATGTTTTTCCGGCAACTGCACTCCAGGCGATTTCTCTCTGATCAACTTTCATTTAGCTTTTGATTCTTTGATCATTTAGTTTTAGCTACTGAATGATCCCTCACTAGACACATATACTAAAATTATCTGAGATAAATTCCCGCAATGTAATCAGTAGATGGGAGGGTATGTTTATTTTCTTTTACTGTATGTTTATTTTCTAAGACCCTTAAAATATATTTCTAAATTATCCTTTGTAAATGTTGAACTGATTTACCCTCCCACAGATGCTGCAAAAGACTAACCATTTCTCTGTACTAAAAATAAGCTTCTGGAGAAGGAGACATGGAGTTGAGGCCCACTACCAGTTACAGAATTGCACATTGAATTTTCCCAGTGATAAATACTTCAGATTCTTCACACATTGAGAAGATTTCCTTACTCTAGTATTTTTCTTGTTATGAAAATTATATGAATACTACTATAATTCAGGGATCCTCCCGTATATTTATTAAAAATCTATGCATAGCCAATTAAACAGGGCAAGCTAAAAATATGTATTTACCACTGTTGTTTCCTTAACTTAAATGAAAGATATAAAACTTATAAAGCCATGATGTGAAGAGCATAAGAGAAGAAACAGCAGAGAGTATGTCAACAGATTTTGAGAAGGCGGAAGGCAGATGGACAGGTAATAACTGACTTGGCAGAGTGCAAAGAGAAGAAACTTAAATCCCTACAGAGGAAGATAACAATTAGAAGCATGACAATTTGCCCTGAAGATCCTTGGAAAGGTTCAGAATTTGGAGATCTCAGATACTACAAAGAAAAGAAGGTGATGAGATTTAGTATACAGCACAAAGAAGAACATGGAGGTGAGGGAGATAAATGAAATAGTGGCATTCCCAATCAAATTACCTCACCTTGCCACTAAATTTCTAGTAGCCCACTAATATTCACCAGCAAGGTAATTAACTATAACTGAAAATATCCAACCAAACATACATCTTGATAAAGATATTAGGACTTCACACAACAAAATTTGTTTCACTAATCATTAATCCTGTCTCACTCTTGCAGAATCTCTAATCAGCTTCTGGTGACTTTTTCTTAAGTTTGAATGAAAGCAAGAATATCCAGACATTTGGGTAAAATGGAGATCAAAATTAACAAATTAAAAAAATAACTATAATGAAATAGAGACAATTCAGGGAACAGAAGAAAGCAAAAACTAATTGATATAGTCAGAGACATTTAAAAAAATGATCTGTGAAACAAGAATAGAATGTTATAAAAAAGGATCAGAGAATGAGAAAGAACTCAGGAAATATCAAAAATGTAAATAGAAGGTTTGAAAGATAAATTGGAGAAAATTGTTGAGAAAGTAGTATAAAAAGACAAATAATGTATGCTAGGATGGAAAAAAATTAGAAGAGTTTCTAGTAAGCCCCAAATCAAGATGCATAGGTGGTCTAGAAAGAAAGAACAGAGAAAACAGAAATATAATATAAAAAAATCCCCCAGAAAGAAGGCCATGGGTGAACATTTGGAAAAGTTCAACCAAGTATTTAGCATCAAATTTGATAAAAATGGTTTCCAACCTAAAAATCTATCCCCAACCAAACTCTTGATAATACAAGAATAAGGACATTTTCAGGTATGCAAGATTTCAGCAAATTATCTTCCATATATTTTTTCCTCAGTAAGATACTGCAGGATACGTTCTACTGGAATGGAAGAGCTAACAGAAAAAGACCTAGGTTTCATCACAGGAAAGGGAAAGTTCCAAAGTAACAGCATTATAATAGACCTAGAGGGCAACCAGATAAAATTTTACAGGAAATCAGAGGATCCAAAGAGGAGCTCTCTACTTTACTTCTTTCTAATGTCTTTCCTTTATTTCACTTTATGAATGGACCCCAATTTATTTGATGTCAGAAGACTTCCTTTTTAAATATACATATCTTTATGTGGTGAGCATATTTATAAAAATTTGTGTACAAAATGATTTTGTGTGAAATAAAATTTCAATACCCAAAAGACATAAACTTTCTTAAAGAATAAATGATATGATGTATATAAAAACACATAGCAATCAATGTTAATTGTAAATGTTGATGAAAAATAAATTTTTAAGTGAATATTCGCAGCTTGTTTTATTTTTTGTGTAAATTTTCTTTCTGCAAATTGGGTTTACTTAGAACAAAATCTCTTTTAATCAAATGGTTAATAAGTATCTGTAATGTGTCTAATAAAAAATACAAAGCTCTGAGTGTGACATGAGGAAATCATGATGCATTTACTTCTGAACATAGTTACATTTAAATTATTAGCATATTTTTATTGAATATTTACATTCAAATATAAAATTAATAACCTTTTAAAGTATGTATTTAAAATATCTTGGTACAGACTTCTAAATCATAGAAATATTTTCTTTCTTTGGGAATAATGACTTTGTATACAACAATGTAAGTGCAAGGAATAATAGCTATACCACTAATTATTTTTTATGTGTTCTCTTTGAAATTATTTTATTTCAAATAATAGTGCCTTGAAAGGACAATCAAAGATTTTAAAGGAATATAATTATCTTGGTTACTAGTGATAGGCAAGTATAACTTTCTGACAATAAGTAGATATTTTTTAATGATAGATTTTTTTAAATTGGAAAAGAGTCTAAAGTAATTCAGATGGTCTAATGAAGATTTGAACGTTTAGGAGACAATAAAACTTACACATTGTAAACTCTAGAGCAAGAGATAAAGTGAAAATATGGTACTTGGGCACATAAATGGAAATATAGTTTGAATGAAGTGAGAGGGATTCTCATACACAAATACAGTGTTTATGTCTATCTTCAATATAATTCAAGAATTTTTGAGTATATATTATGTACCTTTGCTTGGTGCTCAAATCACAAAGTTATGTTCTTTGCATGTACAGACATTATATAATAATGCTTTTCCTAAAAAAGTATGTCTAAAGTGAAATGGGAACATAAATGTAGGTTCACATCTTAAGAGGACCTAGGAAATTAAAATTTATTAGCATTGCCCAACGTAAATTAAAAAAAAGCTTCAATGCAGCTGAGATCATTCATTATGCAAAAGAGAAAATTAAGAATTGTTTTGAAATAAATATATATCTCAATACATCTATTTATATATCCATACCCATATCTATGTCCTTTTTTACGGTTATAGTCAAAATTTTTTCATGTTAATATCTAGAACTATAATTATATGTTACTTACTATGTGCCAGACACCATGCTAAGCAATTTACATGATACATCTTCTTTATAACCAATAACCTATGAAGTTGGTATGATTCTTTTCTTTTTCTCACTTTACTAGGGGAAGAAACTGAAGCTTGGCAGAGAAAATAACTTGACCAAGAACACACTTAGTGAGTAATGGAGTTGGAACAGTCAATCATTTTTGAAACATGCAGTAGAACTGCACTGTCCATTAGAACTTTCTGCAGTGAAAGGAAGTTCTGAGCTGTTCACTTCGATAGCTATTAGCCACAAGTGGCTACTGAGCACTTGAAATGTGGCTGATGCAACTGAGAAACTGAGTTTTTATTTTTACTTAATGTTAATCAGTTTAAATTTAAATAGCGAGCTCCAAAACTCAGAGAAAGGTAAGCTGGAGCTTCAGGAGGAGAAGAGATAACTGAAGGAGCAAAGTTTTAAGAAAGCACATGAGATGGGGCCTAAATCCCTGTAGGAGAATTAGACTTGGGTTGGACAAAGAATACTTTTTTTCCATTATTAGAAGGGGGAAAAAGGAGATGAAAGTTCATGGAACAGATATTGGGAAAACAAAGGCATTGTTATGATAATGAAGTATGAGGCAACTAATGGTGAAGGATGGAGGTGAGGATGGATATTTCAGAAGGGCCTACAGTGGTTAACTGTATTTCTTGAAAAAAAAATATACATACATGAAGAAACTAAGAAAAATGCATTAAAAATTACAGAGGTTATCTCACTGGTGAGTGTGTGGGGGGGCACTGGATGGATGGAGAAAGGGACAGGAAGAACTTTCACTTGTTCACATTTTTATTTTTTTGAGTTTTGAGCCTGTGTAAATGTATTACTTATTCAAAATATTAAATAAATAAAAATGTTAAAATACCAGATGAGAACACTTAGAAGTGAATTTAAGAGGATTTCTGGGAAGCATTGAGAGCACAGCAGATATTTCATTCAGCTTTATGGAAAGTAGCAATCGGGTGCTTTGTTTTTTGTTTCATTAAAAAACAAATAAACAAAAACAAACAAACAAAATTTAGTTTCCAGTGCATACTGTTACGAAAAACGTTGATTTCGTATGCGCAACAACAAAAAACACTTTTACCTGACAAGATATTTTGACAAAGAAATGCCGTTAAATATATTCTGTTTATTTATAGCTGCGGGGGGGGCGGGGGAGGGGGGAATGAGGGACATTGATGGGAATAGGGATGGGAGAGGACAGGATGGGTCTAGTATTATTAAACTGTAACTAGGTTATGGTTTTCGTTGAAACTAGTTTTAAACACTTTGGGCCTAACAACTAGGCACTGTTGATAACTAAATACTTGGAGGGGCTATTCTACCGGGCGCTTTGCCTGAGTACAGATTGCCAAAACGTCAAGCTTCTTGAATAAGGGTATTGCACTCTCAAGGAATTTTAAGTCATTAAAAAAACATTCAGATGTAATATTAAATGCAGGTCCTTTTTCTTGTTCCTGTTTCTTTTTATTGGCTAAAGATTTCTTTTGCCTGTTTCCAGAACCATCTTTACTTATGTCTTCAAATATTAAGGACTCTTTATGTTGTTCTATGGTAACATATCTGTGGTGAGCTTGCTGATGCTAGGACTTGGGTATCAGATTGCTTCAAGTTGGCAAGTGGGCAAATTGGAAAGGGGAAAATGAATTCTGCTTTAAGTGTTCACGCTCTGTCTCCATTTTCAAGAGAATGAAGCCTATGGGCATCACTTCGCTTTTTCTTAGGTACTTAATCCATCAACAACCATTTCTTCTTCCGCCCAACCTTCTGTGCAACTAAAATACACTCTCAGGCTCTTCACTATGAGTGTCAAATGAAAGATGACATTTTACATGTAAAAAAAATATAGAAAATCAAATGCCTTTGTGATCTTAATTCTATATTTGAGGGATCCAGGGGTAAATATGTATATGATATCAAAGAGGCTATTATGTATTAATTTTTTGTTAGTATTAGATTTTATAGTGATCATTCTTCAAGCATCTTCTGCACAAAACTGCTGCACTGAGCAATAAACATTGCTTATTAATGAAACACATTGCTTAGCCTGTCATGATGCAGTGATAATCTTATGTAAATACTTTATGCATGGATTTTTCTTAGAATCAGTAGAAAAATCTGTATAGAAACATGCAGCAAAAACTGTGTATGATTCTAAGGGGCAAACTGCTTGGTTGTTCTGGGGAACTACTTATTCCAAGGGAGAATGTTCCCCAAGACTCAACAAGATAGTCTCTTCATTTGTGTTCAGTACTCCTAGAAGAGATGACGCTCTTTACCTTCAAACCAAAATAAACATACTGTGTTGAAATATTAATTCCAAATAATCTATTGATATGAAGACAGGGATATTTTGTCATTTAATATTCTTCCTCAAACATGCCAGGGTATAAATAGTAATGAGAGTATTTTAGAACTTGCAGTCTATACTAACCCAGTAGCAGAAGAGGGTCATTCCTACTCCAAGCTTTTGATAGAGGGCACTTTAGATGAGATTGAGAATGAAAAATGAAACCTAACACCAGTGTCTTCTGAACACTCTGCATAATCTAATGGACTTTAATTCTTCCTGCAAAAATCCTGCTGGTTTTATGTTGCCTGATATTCTGAGCATTTTTGAACCCTTGAACTCTGACAGGGAGGAGGGACTTGGAGAGATTGCCATCTCATCTATGTTAGGAGGTGAAAGGAATAGCTTTCTCTCTAATAGCACTTCTTTCTGCTTAACAGTTGGTGGGAGATTAAAATGATCTAGGTGGATAAGGCTGGTTATAGGTCTGGGGACACTACTTTTTTGGGAAGGCTTGTCTGCATGTTAAAACACAGTCAGGTAATTAGAACAGGAGGGTTTATTTTTTTCCTTCTTCCTTCCTGTTCACATATTAATAATAATTTACTGCTTATTTATTCATTTTTATGATTTACTCCAAGTCTTGAAGAAGAATGAATTCCTGCTATGCTACTGTCCAGCCAGGACTGTGGTTAGAAGCTGACATTCTGAGTTCCAGCCATATTAAGTGCTGGATAAAGGCTATAATCCTTCTCTCTTTGAAGCCCATGGCTGATTTTTAGGCAACACTTCAAAAGCAGAGCACAACTGAAGAGGCATATTTCCTACCAGCACTGAATCACCATGATTGACTCAGCTTGCCTTAGTCTACATGTGCCTTACATATTTGGCTACCCAAGGAACAGTTTGATTTTGATATTAGAGAGTGAAAGAAAAGCCCTTTTGTGATCCAAAAGCTGATCTGTAACACGTTGTGAGATATTTAGGTGGTTGTTTAAACCACCTTAGAAATATAAACACTTTAATTATTCTTTTCTTACAGAAGGAAGCATTACACTTGAAAGATCTCTCTCTTTTCTCTCTATTTTTGGGTTTTGGTGCAGCATCACATAAAGCCTTCATTCCAAGTCCACTATGATTAATGACAAAGCCTATGTAAATAAGGCATTTTGGTCATTCTTAAAGTATTATAACCCTTGGGAGTATTCTTCAAAATAATAATTTTTAACAACCGCTATTTAAAGTTCATACTTACTACATGTAAAGCAATTATAATCAAGATTTTAAAATAAAGAAATGTGAGGTGTAAGTATTCTGCCAAAGACTAAACAAAAACGTTGACCACCCCCCCATAGAAAAATGAAGCAAATAAAAGGAAAATTTATGAGCAATATGGAACTTTTTATTGGTGTCTATTTCACTTACAGCTAGTTTATCTCTGGATCTGCACTATAGGGACTTTCTCATACACCAAGTATGCTTAGCATGCTATGTTTGAGAAAGATTAACAGTATTTTCAGATCAAAGGAGGACCCTGCTGCATGGTCTTACGAGATTGTCATTCACTCCCATTATGGCTCATTTGCACAAGATTTTCATGTAATATGAGCCATTGTTTTGATGGCAGTGATTTGACAGAAAGACAGGGCCAAACTGCATCTCAGCGTCCTTGTCAGCCAGGCTGGGGGGTATCCTGGTCCCAAAGAACTTGCCAATCATAAAAGGCAACTGTTACTCAGTTATGGATCAGCCCTTTCCCCCCTACCATTCCCTCTGCACCCCCTGGTTTTTAAGGTGGAAAACTACTTGAATGTGCATGGATACCATAAAAATCAGACAATGCCTATCTGTGCTAGATTACATACAGTTTAAACAGACAAAGTTTCAGACACCTTATTCAAAGAACAGGTTACGAGCTATTATAGTGAGCTCCTTTTTCTTCTTGTACTTTCTGCCATGCTTATTTTAATTTTAAAATAATTTGTAGTAGTGAAAAGTTACGCCTGAACTACATTTGAAACTTTTCCTTAAGCTATATTTGTGTTTTTCTAGTGATTTAGTTTCATGGTCATGCATAGAATACACATTTATATATTATAATCACTATCCTCTCCCTTCTTCTTTCTGCAAGTTAGATTAAAGAAAAAAAAAGTGAGAGAGAGAGACGTATTATTGCTGCTTCAATGGTGCTTGATAATAAAAATGAAAAAGAAATAGTGAGCCCCAAATCAGGGTCATTCTACATGTGATTTTATTTTACTAGGGAGAATATCTTCTTTTTAACTCTTTTCAGCATTTATCACAATATATACAGTATACATTTAGATGTATCAAATACACAAATATCATGGCATGATATTAAAATGGCTATTCTAAATACTAAATTAAATATAAAGAATTAAGAATGAAAACTACATTAGAATATAGTCTACTTTTAGTGTCTAGTTTGAGTTCTCTAAATTAATGCACTTTAAATCTGCATTTGTAATTCTTTTACAGCATTTACTTCTATTGGTTAGTTTTATGTAGCATATAGTTGGTGCATTAGACACAATGATGCATCCACAGTTTTAGATTTTTTAAATTGATTTTACAGATTTCACCAAAGTTTTACCTAAATTTTGTGTTTAGAACAAAATTGACTATTATTTGTTTTGGGTTTTTGGCTCTATTTTTAAATTCTTTACAACAACCATAACGTCATAGAACAAAAGGAGAGAACTTGTATAAATTCATAGTACTAATGAAAGTCTAAAAATCAGAGAAATCACTAGTATATACTTTTTAAAACTTTTTATAAGGAGATGAGTGAATATGAATTTTTATTTTAAAATTGTATTCCCTGATCAATTTCATGCAATTAATGAAAGAAATAGTATATCTATATATACTCAGGATAAGAGTTTATATTTTAGGACTTCAACAAAAGTTAAGCATAAAGAAGCTAGGATGCTCAGTGAAAAAATTTGTAAACCCACATTTACTTAGAAAAATAATAAATAAAAATAACCATAGAAATTGAAAACCAGGTAAGGTATAAGAATACTTTCCCAACATTTTTTTGGAAAAATTTAAAACATACAGAAAAGTTGAAAACAAAATACAACAAACACTCTAATGTTTCCTGCCTAGAATGAAGTTATTAACATGTTGCCACATTTTGCTTCATTTTTTTCCCAGAATCATTTGAAAGTAATGACACTCCTAAATTTTTTAGGATGCATTTCATAAGCACAAGGGCATTCTTTTACATAACTATAATACCAGAAAATTAAAATATTTCTATAAAATCAAGTAATCAGAATGTTATAAATGAAGTTACAGGTAATTAGAACTGATGGATAATAAAAAATACATATTACCTTGATGGCAAATAGAGCTACTTTAATGATCTGTTATATAAGTACCTTTTGAGCTACTTTGAATTTAGATTCAGACTTTATGTATTAATACTCCCACTGGAGTTTATACATAGGTTTTGAAAAACAAACACTAAACTATTAGCTGCATGTGTTTTGCATGAGACACTTTCAAAATATATGAACAACAGCGCCCTCTACATTTGGATAGCTTATGATGAAAAAAATTTTACTGGCTGAGCGAAGCAGCATTTTAACAATAATCACTGTGGGTTTGGGGACAAACGATGTGATTGTAATACATTAAAAATTATATGGTAATCTCCCATATGAGTTTACAGTATTTTAAACCATTGATTTAGTATGGGAAATCAAAATCTGGAAACTCAATATTGCTCCTTTCAGCAAACAAACTGACAGAAATAATAATAGTCAAGAAGAAATAGAAGGCTCTCTAGAAAAATATACAAACCTGTTTCAAAAATAAATGTAATCATATTATTTAATAAATTTTCAGAAATCAGTGGTAAGTAGTTAAATAATATTATTTTCCTTTCATGCTTATATAAACATGGGCCTATAATATTTTCAAATTCAGAAATGAATCAAAGCCTTTTAAAAAGTATTCTATAGTTTTCAATATCTAACTATTGAAGAAAATTCAGATTAGAATTTAACATTTCATATGTTAGCATGAAGTGAAATAAAATTACTTGGTGTTTAAATTCTTTTGAAAATTCTCTTTCAGATTAAGTTATAACAAAAGTTGTTTATGCAATTATAAAGACATAAAATATAATCAGTCAACTTATATGCAAACCCTCATGTCCATAATTAATTTGCAAAACTATCCCGAGCAATTAGCATATTATTTCCTAAGCAAATGTGAAGAGAAAAATTATGCACATTTTTATAAACTAAAAAAATTATACCTGAGATTTTTATAGCATAGAACAAAACTTTAAAATATCTATTTGCGTTTCCTTTTCCTAATAATAAACATTTTTCTTTAAGGCAACTAAAATTTAATTTGTTTTGAGTAGTCAACTTAGTAAAAAATGTGCTTAATAATAAAATCAGATATATTGGCATATGAAAGGTTTAATTTTTTTTTTAGTGCAACTTTTTCACTTCAGATAAATAATGCTTATTTTAAAAATATTTAGCTTAAATGTAGTCTTTCAAATTCAAGTTTTATACTGCTTTGCTGCTGAGTTTTGAGGACAACTTAAATACAATGGCCCAAGGTTAAAATCTTTTAGTAAATTATTTGTGAGCTATCAGTGGTCAAAGAGCAGATTAAGATAGTTAAAAACCGGAAACATCATGTGTTATTCCTCATCAATTTAATGCAAGTGTTTCAATGCCTAAGTCATTGCATTTAAATGGAAAATAGTAACACAAAATTGGAAATTAATAATTAACAAAAACGTTTTTAAAAGTCAACTAAAATATCTAAAACAAATTAAACTCCTGCAGACTACTTTGTACACTTTAAGTCATAGCAAACCTGAATAATAAAACAGCTTGTGGAAAAGAAAATAATGTTCATTGAAATTATCCCTTTGGTCTTTCCCTTTGCTTAAAGTGCCATGAAAATCCTAGCACATGTTCTAAATTTATAAAGACAAAATGCCAGTGACTCTGGGGATCATCTTGTTCATTTTAAGAGCAAATTAAAACAGTGAAAGAATGGTGCAAATAATTGTTTCATATGTTCTTTGCTTGTGACTGCTGTAATCATCTGGCCTGATTTACAAATGTAGACTTGAAGGTTTCTCAGCTTCCTGCAGGGTAGAAGACTGTTACTTTGGCACTCACCCTCTCGCCCTTGTAATCACCACTCAAAACTGTGCCCTGGTACTTCCAATTCCCAGTCTCTTGATTGAACACCTCATTCTGTGCTAACAAGGTGTCCAAGGTATTTGAACAGGGGCTCCAGTCGGAAAATTGTTAATGGTTTTGCTCATTAAGAATTGCTGCACTAGTTTTGGTATTTTGGTAACTGTCTAAATTGCAAGTTGATTTTTTTTCCTCCTTCAGTTTAAAGAAAGATGCTAAATTTAAGGCAGCAACAATAATAGTTCTGTTTCAAAATTGACAGGGAGAGTTAAGTGCTGTGTACGTTTTTTGCAATAGTTTTCACAGGATTAATGAAATTATCTTGAATGTCTAGACTTAGTCTCCAGTCATTTTCAAGATATGATTGAAGAGAAACCAAATAAACTTGAAGATAAAAAATTTTCACAGGATGCACCTATGAAATAGAGAAGGTTTTCTGGAAGTTTGAGGAATAAAAAGGAAGCCACAAAAATGTTTTTCTTTAAAAACGTGAGAAACAAAGGGTTATAACAGTATTTTTAAACATGTATGTTAAAATAAAATTGATTAATCTACCTACTCTAATTCTATAAGTACGCTTGTACATTTTAAAAACTCATATAGCTATTTTATTTTTAAGAAATTAGAAATAATGTTGATTTACTTTATTTACTATGAAAGTGACTTTTCCTGTTCTTTAATTACAAAGTCCATTTGAATTCAAAAATAGACACATTTTTCTCCTGAATGTTTATTTAAAAAAATAATTTCAGATATGGCCTGAATGCTTAAAACTGGCTTTTACAGACATAAAAATCCTGAGAACATTTTTCTTGAGTTAAATGCATTTGCCTCTATTGAAGTGGCTCTGACAATAACAAATTATTTTACTTACATAATCTGTTTTTAATATTTCTATACTTTATAAAAGATATATTTCCCAAGTAGAATTAGGAAGGCTGAATTAAGAAAAAAAATCAATATTTATAGATTCTTTGGTTCAGTTTAAAATGTGTTATCGATTCTATCAATTCAGATTTAAAAGGGAGGAAAGAGTTTTTCTTACATATTCTCTATTTTGTTTCTTTCTTAATCATGAAAGGCTATTACTAAGTTTGGTAGTAGCACCTCCAAGGGATTTATCTGATATTATTTTTAGTGATTTGGACATATGCCATTTTATCAGAGAGATGAAAAGGAGGGAGATGAGATTCAGCTAAGGATGGAAGTTTCTTCCTTGTACTGAGCAAAGGGCTATTTTAAAGTGATTTATGTGGCAGTTTTCTTCTGTGTCACCATTATGTCCCTGCTGCCTGAGTGTGACAACACGGTGCTTACTAACATTTTGGTAATAATTTATTGGGATGAGATTTTTGCCTGGAGTTCAGGCTGCAATCCTTTTAACACTCTACTAAAAGGCGTAAGTTCTCTACAGGCTTATTTATTTTTCACTTTGGAACTGTGCACTCACACAAAAACCTGCTTACATAAATCTGCAACTTTTCTTTTTGAATTGGAAGTTGAATACAGACCATGACTCGTGCATATAAAAAAATGCAGAAATAATGCCCCCCTACTGTGTAAGTATTTTTGTTTTTCATGAATCAAGCACAAAGTTATTTAAATTAATTCTAGTCTCATCATGGTAACAGAATATCATTTTTTGGCCTTTTAAAAAATACTGATGCAGGGATATAATTTATTGGTTATTTGACCAAGTTTCTCACACATTTTAAAAATCTGTACCACAAAGGGAAAAAACTGATGGCTATAGTTTCATGTTAACAGTCTTTGATCAATTGACATGAAAATATAATTTTTTGATATTTACAAACCATTATATATTTAATTATACCTTTGAAAATCTAGAAAATGAAGATTTTTGTGCTTTTTTCTGTGTTTACATTGAAAACTGGGCAATTGATTAATCCATCATGGAATCTCTGAAATTCTGCCCTTTGAAGTTGGGTGTTCTGAGTTGAAATTCTCTCACACATCTAAGCTGGATATGTTCATTTGAAAATAAAGGCCCTGTCTTCCTTATGTGTTTGGCCATAAACACAAGCAGATGAATAATATGGCTTATTGTGCTAGACCTGGCTTTGGTTATAAAGCGAAAAATAATTATTTTTTTAATCTTGAAATCTTCAACACCTGATTTAGTTGATCTTTCCAGTTGTTTGGCACTGTAGAGTAACTTCAATATGCCCATGAATATATTAGGATGACTTTTGTTAATATTAATGGAAAGTAGTTGAAGATTGATTTTTTTTTTTTTTTTTTTTTTTTTACCACCTTGGGGTGATTCAGTGGATTCCTGCTTGGAAAATACCATTGACTTTCATGGGCATATATCTGTAATTAGGATATGATCAAGCCATAAATTGAAGAGATAAATATGAACTAGTAGGGATTTCAAGCTTTTAAAATTACTTTTGGAGTTTTCTATTGGCTCTGTGATTTTCTTGACAAAACTCTGTGGTGTCACTTTACCTTAGAAGATAAGATTTACCTTTCACTTAGAAGATAAGATTGTTTTATAATGCTTTGGCTAAATGATATCAATGTGTGTAATCAACTTAAGTAATTGATTTCTACCTGGAAACTGCTAGTCCTGGAAATCACTCAAAATTTACTTATATTTCTTATAAGTATATACTTATGATGAAATACAGTTAAAAGAAACAATTATTTAGCTAGATTTTAAAAATGTCTTGGCTAGGTATTATAGCAGTGGTTATGACTTTAAATTATATTGGTTTTAGTTTAATCACCAGCACCACTACAAAACAGGGTGGCTTCCACAAAGGGAAAAGTAGTACAATTTTTTTTTATGTGATAGCCTAACTTTGGATGCAGTTCAGTGTCTAACCTGTATAAGAAGTTAATTTGTTCAATACACTAAAAGCTAGTATCTCACAGTAAATGGACAATGAGCATATAGATACTTGTTTTTATTAGCATTGTTTATGTTATAGCAATAAATGCTACAATTATTGTTCAGATGTCTTGGTCCTAAGACATAATTATAGTAAGAAATCTAATGATGTAGCTCTCTTTCTGTATAGTTTATTATAGAGTGCCACATAAATTTCATGATGATATAATTCTATTAATAATCATCTTTTAATTACTAAAATGATGAATTTTGAGGCCTGAAAACATTTTGTTTAGTGTGAAATTATTCTACTTTTTGGGAGAAATAGCTTCATATTGATATAAATGTAAAAAGTGAAGTCTCTTGAAAAGGGTGTTAAAGATCACTTACAAATGGGCAAAATGAGATACAGAGTTAAGGTAAATTTGTACATATTTTTTTATAGACCTTGAATATTAGACTTTGAAGGGACTTTTTAAATGAATTAAAGATAAAGAGGCTGAAGTTAGGAGAAGTTTGGGAATTTCCCCAAATATTCACAGCTCGTTAGCATTCCCAGGACTGGAATCTGACTTTCCTACTTCCCAGACCAGTATTCTTTCCATTTTCCTAACCTCCTCCCATCTCATCAAAATTAGTACAACTTCAATAATCATACTGAATGGAAGAATAGCAGTTATGCTGGTTGGGATTCACTGAATTACAAGATAATTTGTATTGGTTATTTGTAAAAATGAATTTAAGTCATTCTTATGCACTAACTCATGGCACACAGAGCAGAAACAGTATCATGAGATGAAATTCTTCCAAAATTACTAGCAAATTTAAAAGGCAAATTACTTTTATTTCTTATTGAAGTTAACTTGAACATGGGAGAATTTTGAAGAATGAAAGAAATGTTTACAGGCTTTACAGTAGTCTGGCTTTCATGGTATTTTTATGCCTTTGAAGATGATACATCATATTTTAGAGGAAACATCTAAGTGTGTATGTGTGTATGTATGTGTGTGTGCATGTGTGTGTGTGTAGTAGGGTGTGGGATATTGGATCCATTCAACATTCTTTACATTACAGTCTAGAAACAACCCATATAAGCCTGGATTGTAGGAGGCAGGGAGATAGTTGTAGGAAACAGTTTTCTGGGATCCAGCCAGGCAATCAGTGTGCTTTGTACTGTTATGTGATTAATGTCATATGGAGGCATTTCCTTAATCTAGGGGAATAGAGATGAGAGCGATACTCTGCAATCAAGGTGGTCATGGAAGGCTTCACAAAGGAAGTGACTTTATAGATAAGGTTGGAAGGATAAAGTGGAGGCAACTATCTGAACAAGGAATGTAGAGAAAGTTATAATGATGGGAAATCACCTGTGCTCTAGCCTTCTGGAATATCCTCTGTGTTCTGAATATGCAAAGTGCTCTTGCACCTCTGTGGATTTTCTCATGGTTCTCCTTCACTCTAGAATACAATTTTTCACTTTGTCTACCTGGAAAACGTCCATTCAGCCTTCAAAACCTGATTAGAGTAATACCACAGCTCTTTAGCTTTTCTGGATTTTTTTTCTTGCCTTAAGCAAAATTAAATGCTCTCTAACATACTACACATCATATGGTATTTACATTACAAGAATAAGTGCACATTTGGAAAATAATCATTCAGAGTCTTACCACCAGAGAAAATCATGTTAACATTTTCATGTTTTTTATCACACACAAATACACACATATGCATGCATATACATACTATATACACACTACACATATTCATACATAGTTGAGATGATGCTATTTACACAATCTTTATCCTGCTTTGTTCCCTTAATATCATACTTTCAGCATTTGTCCTAGAACTATGTCTTTTTTATTTTGGTAACTCAATATATCCTTTTTGAATTGAACAGATGTGGGATTTAGAAAGGAAACGGGGGTGGTGGGGAAGACAGATTGGAGGGAAACCCATTATTACAGTGTCCCAGGCAAGAGCCAATAAAGAGCAGGGCCAGGGTGATGGGAGTGGGGAGAAGAGCTGGGTAAAGTTCACCAGTGTCTGTTGCAGGAGAGAGGTCTTAAAGGGGTCCCCAGAACTTGAGAATTAGTAAATCATTAGTGATGCTTTTGAGGATGACTTGGGAAATGAAGAGGAACAGAAGCCAGATAACCTGGATAGAAGAGTAAATGAATGATGAAAAGTTACATGCTGCAAGTATGGATTCTTTCCCATGAATTTTGGCAAACAGAAAAGAGGTACATAGGGTTGGAAATTGAGGAGGCATGGACCAGAAAGGATTTTGTTGTTGTTTTTGTTGGTTAAGAAAATAATAAACACATTTGGGTAAAAAGTGGGAGAAACCAATGCAAAGATGCAAAGGAAATAGAGGGTAATTTCAGAATGATGTCCAGGGACACAGAAGGGGCAGAACAGAGAGGAAACCTACTTTTTTATAATCTTAGACTTTTAATGATGACACCTGACATTTCAAAATTTTGAAGTTGAATGTACAGAAGAGACGTTTGTCATGGGAAATTGTATTTGACTATGAATAAGGACTATGCAATTTTGTTGAGCTGAGTCCTTCCTCTCTGTGATTTGGTGAGAGTTTATCTTTATTGAGTGCTTCCTTTATAGGGCTGTAATAATTTAATGCTCATAACAACCTATACTATAGGTCTTATCACTATTACCACATTGTAGATGAGAAAACTGGGGCATGGAGAGGTGAAATAATATGCCCAGAGTCACACAGCTATTAAAAGGTTGAGTCGGGATTCAAATTCAGGCAGTCTGATGCCAGAACCCAGATTCTTATATTGCCTCCCTATGCTTCTTATTGAATATGCACTTAGAGAGGCATCCAGGAAGACATTTATTCAATGTTTACTATGATGGTTCCTGGTTGCTGGGATTGGGGTGCTTTTTTTTACTCTACTCTTTGAGCTCTGTAGTATTGCTTGATTTGTTTTAAAGAGCACAGTTCTCCTTCCTATAAAATAAAATGAAGGCATTATTCTAAAACTTTAATTAAATGAGGGGATTATATTAGGTGGTTTGCAATTCCCTTCCAGCTGTATTTTGTTATGACCAGTGTGCCATCTGTTAGCATAGAGCTAAAAAATACAGTGCACCACTGCCAAAGTGCAAAGAACATAAATTTGAGATCCAAAACCAGGTTTACATTTTGATCTGGAACTCATCAGTTGTGTGACTTTGAAATCTTCACCTCTCAGAGTTTCAGTCCTCATATATAAAAGGGGATAATGTTGATCTTATAGAATTGTTTAAAGGATAATGATATAATTCATATTAACCTTTCAAAGGAGAAAAAATTGTAATTATTTCCATAGATGTCATGAAGATATGATTATGAAACTGAACATTCATCCTTGATAATAATTTCTTAGTAAAATAGGCATAGATGAATGTATTAGTTTTCTAGGGCTGCCATAACAAATTATAACAAACAGAAATTTATTCTATCACATTCTGGAGGCTAGGAGTCTGAAATCAAGATGTCAGCAGGGTCAGGCCATTTCTGAAGGCTCTAGGAAAGAATCCTTCTTTGCTTCTTCCTGGCTTCTGTTTCCAGCAATTCTTGGGGTTCCTTGGTTTGTACCGGCATCACTCCAATCTCTGCCTCCATCTTCACATGGCTGCTCCTCCTGTCTGTCTGTGTCTCTGTGCGTCCTCTCCTCTTCTTATAAGCACATTAGCCATTGGGTTTAGGGCCCTTCTTAATCTAGTTGACCTCTCCTTAACCTGATTACTTCTGCAAAGACTCTATTTCCAAATAAGGTCATGTTCTCAGCTACCAGAGATTAGGATTTTTAAACATACCTTTTTGGGGGAAACAATGAAATGCAATCCAATGGATCATTTTTTTTAACATGATAAAAATATTTATATTTCAAGCCTCAAGCTTAATTTTGAAACACAAGAATATTACCTCCATTGTTATTATTTAACCTTTTAGTTTGGGATTAATTGCCAATGCAATTAAAAAAAGGATATGTGTTTTAAAACTGGCAAGAAATTAGAAAAATTATCATTGCTTACAATTAATATGATGACATTCTCAAAGAAACCTAGATAATACAGTAAAAAATAATTAGAAAAATAAGAGAATCTCATACCATTGTTATGATCAAAATATATATGCTTATACTCTAGAATGTTTTTTCTCCATTAATGTTTATTTATCTTGATTGCCTAACCAAAGATCTAATTATGACTCATTCATTTAAAATTATGTTTTACATAAAGCCTCTTCATCCTGAAAATATTACTGTGCATGGCTCATTTCAGTCTCATGCCATCCAAGAACCACTCCAGGGTAAAACAGTAGTTTTAAATTTTTGACATTTGGATTATCTTGAGGACTATGTGAAAATTTGAGATTCTTTTATGGTCTTTTAAGCATTTATTTTTATTTAGATCCCAACATAGTCTAGCTTAAATTTTCCTAGTGCTTTGACCACAGGAAGGGCTATTTTCTACTTGCTTCTGAACAGTCCTTTTATTCATTCTACACTGAGATTATTCCAGGTTCTTTGGGATATAGTAGAGTAATAGTTAAGAGAGATTTGCATTTTTTTTTATTAAATTCAGTTTTATTGAAATACATTCACACACCATACAATCATCCATGGTATACAATCCTCTGTCCACAGTATGAGAACATAGTTATGCGTTCATCACCACAATCTATCTCTGAACATTTTCCTTACATCAGAAAGAACCAGAACAAGAAAAAAAATAAAACTGAAAAAAAGAACACCCAAATCATCCCCCCATCCCACCCCATTTGTCCTTTAGTTTTTATCCCCATTTTTCTACTCATCCATACACTAGATAAAGGGGGTGTGATCCACAAGGACTTCACAATCACACTGTCACCCCTTGTAACCTACATTATTATATAATCGTCTTCAGGAGTCCAGACTGCTGGGTTGGAGTTTGGTAGTTTCAGGTATTTACTTCTACCTATTCCAATACATTAAAACCTAAGACGTGTTGTCTATATGGTGCATAAGAATGTCCACCAGAGTGACCTCTCAACTCCATTTGAAATCAAGAGAGATTTGCATTTGAATTATGATTCTATCACTAACTAGCTGGATAACCCCAGATAAGTTTTCAGCCTTTCTGGGTCTCAGCTGCCATTCCTCCCAGCCTGGAATGCATTTTCCTTTTCACTCAGAAATTCTTATTACTGGAGGCCTATAATAGTTTCCTATTGCAGTTGTAACAAATTTTCACAAATTTAGTGGCTTACAATAACACAAACAACACAAAATTATTATTTTACAGTTCTGGAGGTGAAAGGTCCAAAGTGGGTCTCACTGGGCTAAAATCAAGGTCTTGGCAGGGCTGCATTCATTCTGGAGGTTCCAGGGAAGAATCCATTTCCTTGCCTTTTCCAGTCACATTCCTTGGCTGTGGCCCATTTCCTTCTTGAAAGCAAGCAATTGCTTCACTCTGACTTTGCTTCTGTTGTTACATCTTTCTTCTAACTCTGACTCTCCTGCTTTCCCCTTTAGCTTGTAAAGACTCTTGTGATTATGTGGGCCCACTCAGATAATCCAGGATAATTGCTATCTCAACATCCTTAAGTCAATCATCTTTGCAAATTCCATTTTGCCATGTAAGGTCACAGGTTCCAGGAATTAGAACATGGACACATTCAGGGGACCATTATTCTCCTTACCATGAAGCCAGAAAAGATATTGAATAGATTTCCACCTCCCCACCCCACAAGTACACCACAGGAGAACATCACTGCTATGAAAATCTTCATGAGTGAGGAGAATACGCGTTTTTTTTTTTTTTTTCTGAGTTTGTTTGTATAATGAATTATCTCTCTAAAAAGGCTAAACTGTAAGGGTTCTATTAGCATGCTTGAACATTAATTAACAGGGACACTTGTTCTTATTTCATTTGACTTTCATAGATTTCGTCCATCAATAAACTACACTATGGAAATGATAATTCTTTCCCACTGCAGTATTTTCCTTTTATTACCTATGTATGGTTTCATGCTAACCAAAAGGTTAAATGTTACAATGATTTATGCTAATCTCAATTTAATTTTTTGCTTTAGACAGTACAAATAAAATTGTAGCAATTGATTACACATAACTGACAGTAGAAGGAACATAGCTTCATCAATGAAAAACTGAGTCATGTAATAGCTCAATAGTATGTGCAGCCTCATGAGGAACAACAATCAAAACCTAATTGTAATGATATGAATATTTATTGGGGACCTCATCCTGGTTTGGTAATTTTAATACTTGGTAAAAATAAATAAGTTTAAAAAGAAGCATTTCTGCTTTTATTAAATACTCTTTTTTAAGATAGTGTCTATCACATAGGGGTTTTAAGTACTTTTATATTGGGTTTATTGTCTTTAGGTCTTATTATTCTTTAGTCACTTGATTTAATACTAAAAATGAATAGTACAATATGTAAATATCAAATTAGTAAACATATTTCTGTTTTGACTCAGGTCCATTGTTATCTTAATTAGATTCTGTTTTGGAAAATTAGTCTGAGAAACTCAGTGTTGGAAATGATATAAATGTTTAAAATGATGTCTTAAACAAACAGTTAAATTAACATCTGTAAAATTTGATCATGAAAGTAATCATTTAAGATTTATAATAAGATACTAAGAGAAATAAAATGCATAGCTTCCAAACTGGTAAAGGGAAAGAAAGGGAAAATAAAGAAAACTCAGTTGAATAGAAGCCTGGAAATGAGAGAAAAAAATAATCAGAGAAAAAAATGCCAAATATAAATATGTTTAGTTATTCAGCAAATATTTAATGATGCCTGCTGGAGAACAGGAACTTTTCTCTGAAAATACAAGGCAAATATATTAGTAAGCATAAGTGTAATGTAAATACATTAAACGCATCTATTAAATGTGAAAGATTTTCAGGTTGGATACATTGTTTTTTAAACCCTAGTTATATATAGGTGACACACCTAAAACAAAATGAACAGAAAAACTTACAATGAAGTGTTCCGGTTTGTTAAAGTTGCCGGTATGCAAAATACCAGAATTGGATTGGCTTTTATAAAAGGGATTTATTAGATTAAAAGTTTACAGTTCTAAGGCCATAAAAGTGTCCAAACTAAGGCACCAACAAGAGGATTGCTTCACTGAAGAAAGGCCACTGGTGTCTGGAACACCTCTTGTCAGCTGGGAAGGCACACGGCTGGTGTCTGCTGGTCCTTTGTTTCCACGTTGCATTTCAAAATGGCTTTCTGCAAAATGTCTCTGGGCTTCTGTCTCTCTTAGCTTCTCTCAGTTCTGCTTGGTTTTCCTGGGGCGTTTCTTTCTAAGTGTCTGGGGGTCCTCTCTTAGCTTTTCCAGGGCAAACTCTGGGCTTTGTCTCTTAGCATAGCATCTCCAAACATCTTTCTTTCTGCATCTCCGAGCATCTCCAAGCATTTAGCTTCTGAAACAATGAGCCAATGAATTTCCATTGTTAAACCATTCCTTGTATGGTATTTGTTTTAGGAGCCCTGGAAACTAAAACACTAAGAATAATAATTTTTTGGTTTAGAGGGTTGGTCTTCACTACATGACCCTAAACCTGGCCATACTTTGCTGGCATCAGGACTTTAAACATTTTTGGTGATACTTGATTTTTCTAGAATAAGACAGGTTATTCTGGCTACAAATGAGAAGGGCATCTTTGGATAACTCCAGAACCCCTAAACTGAGAATTAAGAATATAATCCATCCTCCCTACGTGGGACCCAACTCCCAGGGATGTAAATCTCCCTGGCAACGCAGAGTATGACTCCTGGGGATGAATGCGGACCCGGCATCGTGGGACTGAGAGTATCTTCTTGACCAAAAGGGGGATGCAAAATGAGACGAAGTAGTTTCAGTGGCTGAGAGATTCCAAATGGAGTCGAGAGGTCACTCTGGTGGACATTCTTATGCACTATATAGATAACACCTCTTAGGCTTTAATGTATTGGAATAGCTAGAAGTAAATACCTGAAACTACCAAACTCCAACCCAGCAGTCTGGACTCCTGAAGACAATTATATAATAATGTAGATTACAAGGGGTGACAGTGTGATTGTGAAGTCTTTGTGGATCACACCCTCTTTATCTAGTGTATGGATGAATGGAGGAATGGGGATAAAAACTAAAGGACAAATGGGGTGGGATGGGGGGATGATTTGGGTGTTCTTTTTTCACTTTTATTTTTTATTCTTGTTCTGGTTCTTTCTGATGTAAGGAAAATGTTCAGAGATAGATTGTGGTGATGAACGCATAACTATGTTATCATACTGTGGACAGTGGATTGTATATCATGGATGATTGTATGGTGTGTGAATGTATTTCAATAAAACTGAATTTAATTTAAAAAAAAAAAAAAAAGATTGACTGGGGGATCACCTTTTCCAGGAAGCTCTCTCTAACTGCTGCATCACTCTGCTTGTATCCTACTCTTGTTTCTCAAATTTAACACTTACCATGCTGTGTTGAAATGATACGTTTTTTATTCTCTCTCTATTTAGACTGAGTTTATTGACCATGTTTTGCTTGTGTGTGTGTAAAATATAATCTACATTGGACCTTGTCTTCATTCCTGTATTCTTTTTTATCATATTTTTAATTGTAAAATATAACATATACATAGAAGTGATAACTTTCCAAGTGAAATTTAACAAGTAGTTAGAGAACAACTTTCAAAGAATATTATATGTTACAGTTCCACAGTTTCAATTATTTCCTTATTGTGAAATATAACATATATACAAATAGGTAATATCTTTCAAAGTATGCTTTAGCAAGAAGTTACATAGGAAATTTCCGAAGTTGTTATGAGTTATAGTACCATAGTTTCAGTTATTTCCTTATGGTGAAATATAACATGTATACAAAAAGGTGATAGCTTTCAAATTATAATTTAACAAGTAGCTATAGAATAAATTTCAAAAGATGCTATGGGTTACAGTTCCACCATTTCAATTCTTTCCTTCTTTCCTGTGTTCTTAACACTTAGTAGATATTTAATAAATGTTTGCTCTGAAAAAAAAAAAAAAAAGCAATCCCCCAAACAACTGAAAAAAAAAAAAAAAAAAGAATATAATCCAGGATTAGAATCTCTTTCCTCTGTCTAGGAATTTGTTATTCTTTCTAACTAATGTTTTTAATTCCTATCTGTTATTCCTATTATTTATTATTATATTTAAAAAAATTAAAACACTTTGATTTAAACTGGTTTAATTAAAATTTTTTTATGAGTTGCCTTCAGCCTTTATTATATTATACATTATTATGCGGCTGAGATAAACTAAAAGTTAAATCCTTAGTCAAAAAGAAGTTGAGCATAAGTGGGATGAAATAAACCATAATTTTAATTTCATTTTAATCATGATAGGCTCACGAACTATTTTGGTTAAAAGTATCCCCTTAGTGTGGCTTAATAAAGTTGTTCAAATAAATTTGGATGTTTCAACATTAGCTAGCTGGACTAATATTTACCTACCAGGTCAATATAAAAGTCTTCCAAGAGATATTTTATAAATTTAGTTGAAAATGTCAACTTAACTTTACTATTTAAAAAAGCAACTTTATACTTGCAGGTTATTGTTTTAAATTCTACATTACAGTATTTTCTCATCAACCAACATATCCCATGTGATGATAGTTCTTAAAATCGTCTTAATACTGGTTTTAAATTGTGAATGTATTTTAAAATATTATTGAAATGGATAACCTATATACTTGTTCTTTCCATTAGTCCCTTTGTTTTGTGGGGTAAGTTTCTATGATTACATCTACTTTATGAACTAGTACTGGAATTACATTTTCCATTTTATATGTTATAAATAAAACTTTTTATTATGTATAGTAATTACACAGGATAAATTTATCAGTTTCACAGGTTAGAAGAAAATTACACTGTGGTAAACAATGATAAAATTGAATTGACAATGAAGTTAACACTTGGGAAGCATCAAACAGAATTTCAGTTCCTAGAACCAAGAAGGGAATAACCCAAATATGCCCTACATACTCATATTATTGCACTCAATTCTGATTCCCACTAAAGGAAATGTAGAACTGGCCTGGTGGTGAGACTACAGATGGCAATGGTTCTAGGGATCAGGGCACACAAGGAACCATTGGAAGAAAAAAACGGAAGACCCAATGGTTACAAAGGAATGATCTTTAATATTTTACTGAACAAAAAAAGCAATTTTGCATTTTTCCGCATAATCCAAAGGGCAGGTTTATGACCAAAAGGTGAGTTTACCAGGAAATAAAATTGGATACAATAAGAAACAATTAAAGCTAAATAGAGATGGAATAAGGTTTCCTCCCTGGAAACCTGATTAATAATTTATGGGAGGTATTTATAAAGCATTTTGGTAGAGTTGAAGGGTTGAATTAGATTAATTTTAAAGTTTCTCTCAAACTTTAGATTCTATTGCTCTATACTTAAAGATAATAAATTGAAAATTCTCTACCAAAATTCACCCTGGACATGTAGTACAGAGATTGAATCTGTTATCAAAAACTTCCCAACAAAGAAAAGCCCAGGACCAGACGGCTTCACTAGTGAATTTTGCCAAACATTCTAAGAAAAATTAACACTAATCTTGCTCAAACTCTTCCAAACTATTGAAAAGAATGGAATACTTCCTACCTCATTCTATGAGGCCAACATCACCTTAATACCAAATCCAGATAGAAATATCACAAGAAAGGAAAATTAGAGACCAGTACCCCTCATGGAAATAGATGCAAAAATCCCCATCAAAATACAAGCAAACCAAATCCAACAGCACATTCAAAGAATTATACACTGTGATCAAGTGGGATTTATTCCTGTTATGCAAAGTTAGTTTAACATAAGGAAATTGATTAATGCAATACAGTTTGTTAACAGAATAAGAGGAAAAAAAAACATGATCACTTCACTTGATGCAGAAAAGGAATTTGACAAAATCCAGCACTGCTTCTTGATAAAAATACTTGGAACACTAGATATGGAAGGAAACTTCCTCAACATGATACAGGACATATATGAAAAACCTACAGCTAACATCAAACTCAGTGGTGAAATACTGAAAGCTTTCCTCTAGGTTCAGGAACAAAACAGGGATGCCCACTGTTACCATTGCTATTCAATATCATACTGGAAGATCTAGCCAGAGAATTAGGCAAAAAAAGAAATAAGAGGTATCCAAATTGGAATCTCTATTTGCAAAACAAACAAACAAACAACAAAATAAAACAAACAAAAAAACCCCACAAAAAACCATATACAAAAAAATCAACTCAAAAGGGATCAATGACCTAAATATAAGAGCCAGACCTATCAAACTCCTAGAAGAAAACATAGGTAAGCCTCTTCAGGACCTTATGTTAAGCAATGGTTCCCTAGAGTTTAGACCCAAAACATGGTAACAAAACAAAAATAGGCAAATGGGAAATCATCAGAATTAAAAACTTTTGTGCCTAAGGACTTTATCATGAATGCAAAACAATAATATACCCAATGGGAGAAAATATTTGGAATACAAATATCTGAGAAGGATTTAATATCCATAATATATAAAGAAATCATTCAACTCAACAACAAAAATACAAACAAGCCAATTAAAAATTGGGCAAAAGACTCAAATAGACATCTATGCCAAGATGATAGACAAAATGGTGAGAAAGCACATGAAAAGATGCTCAACCTCATTAACCATCAGGAAAATGTAATTGAAACACAATGATACATCATTTCTCACCCAACAGAATGAGTACTATTTAAAAAAGCAGAAAATTAAAAGTATTGGACAGGATAAGGAGAAACAGGAACACTCATTCCCTGCTGGTGACAATGTTAAATGGTGCAACAGCTATGGAAAACAGTTGGCAGTCCCTCAGAAAGCTATATAGAATTATCATATGACCTGGCAATCTCACTTCTAAGTATATAGCCAAAAGTATTGAAAGCAGACACTCAAACAGATAGTTGCACATCAAAACTCATAGTGGCATTATTCACAATTGCCCAAAGATGGAAGCAACCCAAGTGTCCATCACTGATTAACGGATAAACAAAATGTGATATATACACACAATGCAATATTATTCAGCTGTAAAAAGAAATGAAGTCTTGATACATGCAACAACATGGATGAAACTTGAAGACACCATGTTGAGTGAAATAAGCCAGACAGAAAAATACAACTTCTCTAATAAAAAAAGAAATAAAAAAATAGTAATTCACCATACTGGTTTGAGAACATGTCACATTTTACAGTTGGAGCAACTCCTAGGTAAGTGTTAATGATTCTCTCTAGAATAAATAAGTTGAAATAATTGTACTAAGTTACTCAGCATCTGTCAATTGCTAAGGAGTATGATCTTGGACCACAGCCTCCTTATCTCTAAAACAGAGATAGTTCTACCTACTTTGTAAGTAAGGTTGCTTTTGAGTTTAAATGGGACAAAATTTGAAAATGTTTAGCTCATTGCCTGGGGCTTTATGTCTTAGTAAATAGGATAGCAATTATGGTTTCAGAAATAAGTATAATTGTTGTTGATTTCACTATGATTATTATATTCTCCCTAACTTTGATGTAAGAAATCTCAAGGCACTTATTCTGCCATTTTATTCTTCTTTAAGTGATATGATTCTCTACAGATAGGAAATCATATTGGTAACCTAACCTTTTTATATAAATGGGCAGTAGAGTATGTGTTAAGAGTTCAGGCTCAAGAGTCAAATTGATCTGAGTCAAGATCCCTGTTGTATGACTCAGTAGCTCTGTGACTTTGTGTAAGTTGCTTAACTTCACTTTACCTCAATTTCTTCATCTGTAAAATGGAGGTAACAACAGTATATATTTCTCATTATTACTAAAATTGTTAGAGAGCTATTGTAAATGGAATTTTTTTTCTTGATTTCTTTCTCAGATTGTTCATTAACAGTCTACAAAAACTACTCGCTTTTGAGTTTTGGTCTTGTAGCCCACCACTTTGCTGGTGGGCTATCATTTATTTTTTCTAGTAGCTTGTATTGGGATTTTCAGAATTTTCTACCTATAAAATTATGTCATCTGCAAATAGGGGAATTGTCATTTCTTCCTTTCCAATTTGGATGCCTTTTATTTCTTTTTCTTGCCTGAATCTCTGGCTAGATCTTATAGTAAAATGTTGAATAACAGTGGTGACAGTGGGTATCCTTGCCTTGTTCCTGATCCTGGAGGGAAAGCTTTTAGTCTTTCACCACTGAGTTTGATGTTAGTTGTTTCTTCATGTATGTAGTTTATCATGTTAAGAAAGTTCCCTTCTATTTCTAATTTTCTAAATATTATCAATATTTTATCAATAAAGTATACTCTGTTTTGTTAGAAGCCTTTTCTGCATTGACTGAGAGGATCATAGATTTTTTCCTTTGTTCTGCTAATTTGGTGTATCACATTAACTGATTTTCTCATGTTGAACCACCCTTGCATACTGGGGATACATCCCACTGATATCATGGTGTGTAATTCTTTTAAGGTGCTATTGAATTCAGTTTGCTTGTATTTTGTTGAAGATTTTTGCGTCTATATTCATGAGGGGTATTGTTCTCTAATTTTTTTTTCCTTGTGGTATCTTTACCTGGCTTTGATGTGAGTGTTATGTTGGTTTCATAGAATGGGTTAGGAAGTATTCCTTTCTTTTCAATAGTTTGGAAGAGTTTGCAAATTAATATGCAATCTATCTGCTAGACACTGTGAAGAATACAAAATAATACCTGTAGTCAAGCAGTTTGTGTTTTTGCTGAGGAGTCAGAAAATACATACCTAAAGAGTTAACAATATAAGGAAGTAGAGTGATTAGCACTAACAGTGGGAAACTAATCAAAACATGTAGGACCATGGGCTTTAGGAAAGCCTTCGTGACCATGTTTAATCTTTGTATAGATGAATCACTGATTCAGGTGAGTAGAGTAGCAGAGAAAGTATTTGATATAGAGGGAAAGAATAGAATGAAATCTGACAAACAGTTTGGTGAATACAAATTATATTGTTCTCCAATGATTGGAGCAGGGTGCCTTTCAGTTTATTTGCTTATTTACAATTTTACAGTAGCCCTTTATTTTATGAATAATTCTTTTTAAATTTTCCTTAAGGAAACTTATAAATATCAATAAAAATAGATTCTGATTGGGACACATGGTAAGAGGTAAAGGTTAAGTTGTTCAAGAATGATCTCCTGCAGTCTGGCTTCCCAGAATCAATGTTCACTTCCTGCAAAAGCTTCAAAGGCTTCAGCTGTGGCCCTATGCTTAAATCCTGGTGTGCTTGTTTATAAACATGGCCTTAATTCTTTGACTTTTCTTTCATGAAGAGATTGGGTTTAGGCCCCATCCCCTTGAATTTGGGTGGATCTATGACTGCTTTGACCAACAGAGTATAGCAGATGTGACACCATTTGAATTCCAAGACTGAGTCATAAAAAGACCATGCAGTTTCATCTCTCTACCTGATACTGCCTGGCTTTCCACACAGAGAGGCCATGTTTGGGTGTTCTAGTTGATATAATCAGCTGAATCATGTCTTCAAGTTCTTTGTCAAGGTACCAGACATGTGCATGAAGCCATATCACATTCTCCCATGCAGCCCATCTGCCAGAATAGCCCAGATGCAACATTAAACAGAAGAATCACATAGATGCACTTTGACTGAATTTCTGACCCATGAAATCATGTGGTGTAATAAAAAAGTTACCTTTTTTTTAAGCACCAAGATGTGGGGTGGTTTTTTGTGCAGTTATAGATCACTGGAACACTTTGTCAACTGTAAGGCTGGGATTCCAGTGCCTGAACCTCCATCCCCGCTATCATACTATGGGTGGAGTTTTTGTTTGCACTTCATCAGAAGGCAATAGGCTCTGAGGGACCTGAACCTCCGCTACTGCTCTTGTGGTTTTTCCTAGTGAGTGCTGCCTCTAAAGGGTGTGCTGCCAAACCACTGGCCCTAGTTTGCACAGCACATGTGTTTTCGAACTTTCCCTGGGGCATTTTGGAGCTGCATTAGACAATCTAGAAGTAAGTTGGATACCAAAACACTGGAGAAATAGATATTCACACTCTTTAATCTTGAATTTTCTAGGAGGGAAAATTCTAAATTTTCTGATTCTAAATGTTGTGGCTCTATCACCAAAAATTATTGAAGCATCCTAGAATGTCTTATATTGGGTGTCTAAATTATTTAGTCCAGACTGACTCTTTCACTAGAAGAGGCACAGAATCTTTTGTCAGACTATATGTCCCAATTTTGTGTTCAGAAAATAGGCCAATATACTTTTAACTCAAAGTTACAGTGCAACAAATTTGGAACTTCTGATAAGAGCGTAGAGGCTGAAGGCCTGCTGGACACCATAAAAGGGAAGAGTGAAAGAAAAACTTTCTATATAAAGTCTATATTTATTTCATATATCCAGATATTCTGAAAGAAGTAATAATTTAGTCTAGTTTTTTTTTTAATAGTGGAAATAGCCATTATAAGTTAATCTTGTAGGTGTACATGCCTTAACAATATTTTCTTGTGGATTTTTAAAGATGTCTTTTTAGTATCATAAGAGAAAAAAATTTCATCTTAGAAAAAAAGCCATTGAAAATCTTTAATCCATTTTTGTGCTTGTCCTTTTCCCTGGTGACTTACAAGACTTAAAATTATGGCAAAACATAGTCATTTCTATTAAAAAAAATTATACCTTTTTCATCTGGTGGACCAGTGTGATGGTTTGAAGCTGTTATATACCTGGAAAAGGCCACTTTCTTTTAATCCATTCCTATGGGTACAAACCTATCTATTATAGGTGGAATTAATTGAGGAGTTTCCCCAAGGTAGGTCTTAATCCTCTTACTGGAGTCCTTTATAAAAGATAAAATTAGAGCAAAGCCCTGGAGAAGCTAAGCGAGGACTCACAGAGGCTCAGAGAGGAAGCTGCTGGAACCAGAAGCTGAAAGCAAAGAAACCTGGGGGTGAAGGACCAGCAGGCACCAGCCATGTGCCTTCCCATGTGACAGAGGTGTCTGGATGCCAAGCAGCCTGTCTTCAGAATCCAGGTATCATCTTGTTGAGGTCTTGAGTTGGACATTTTCTTGGACTCAGAACTGTAAATTGTAAGTTAATAAATCCCCATTGTGAAAGCCAAACCATTTCTGGTGTATTGTATTCTGGCAGCTTTAGCGAACTGAAACAACCAGAGATTAGAGAAAAGCCAAGAAATCCCCACTGAACAATGCATTTAGGTTCTGACTATTCCACAGAGGGTGTTTATGGGGGTAAATACTGCATTGATCTGTAATTGCTTACCATGGCTAAACTTGCATGAGACACCTCCTCTCTAGAGATTCCCAAATGAGGCTTCATGTACTAGTCTGTTTAATAATAGTCAAAAAGTAAAAGATATTTAGATCTGTAGAGATAACATTGCCAACTAAGTCCTTTCCCTCTTTCCTGGGATATAGATGCTATCTAAGTAATTCCAATGTTGTTGGTGTACATAACTAAAAAATTTAAAAAAAAATAGTAGTCCTTACATTTCTAATTATTATTTACCCCTAATTATGGAGCAGTTTTTTTTTTTACAGTTACCCTGCTGCCATTTCTCTAATCATCATATTTTCCTTTAAACTTGTTTTCATTACTTCCCTAAAGTAGATTACCTTGTTGATTAGTAACAGTCTATGAGATAGGAAGATAATATCTATACCCTTTTCCTATAAAAAATAGAATCTCCCAATAGTTGAAAGAAACACAACTGTCCTTAGGTAAAATTTTAATGTCAGTTATAAAGAAACCATAAAATAACTAGATTTACAAACTTTCTGGCAAAGTGCTTAATTTCTTTTAAAACGCTTCTGAAAGAGGACGGCCACTTTAGGAAATAGGAAATGTCTGCAGAATTCAGATTATAAAAGTGTAGGGCTTGGTCAAAGAGTGATTCAAGTAATTTAGTATCCTTAAAGGAGGAAAGGAAAAGTTAATTAAATGAATGAGTTATTTAGTTACTCACCTTCCTCACTGAAAATGACATAAAAGAGTCTGAATAAAAATTTACATTGATCAGGTACAAATAGTTTATTTCTTCATGTTTTCTCTTTATAATAGAAAAAAAAGAAAAGATTTGGAAACAGAAGGTGGTGAAAGAAGCAGTTGGAGGCTTGCCTTGAGATTAGCAATGGAGCCCTTTTTCAAGATCCTCACTGCTTAATTAAAGCTAAATACCAGGATTGAGGAAGTTCAGCTATCAGTGATTCTAAATTAAAGAAAAAGTAGGAGAAAGTACTCTAAGGACTTCAGGCTGCAGGTGGCTTGCCTGAAGTCATTGACAGAAAAAGGCAACAGGGTCTATCAATTCCTGAGAGCTTTCTGTTGAATGTAAATGCATACCAGGGATGGAAAGGAATCTAGTATTTAGTTAGGAATGATTGATAACGTTCTAGTGAGACAAAAATCTATATGCAAGTATTTGCATTTATTTAACTAACCCTTGGTTCTGTGGCTTGTCTTAAATACATTTTTAATATTCATGGTATAGTGGAGAGCATTGGAGATCACAATGGCATGACCTATACAGAAATTCTAATTCTGCTCCTTACCAGTTGTGTGATTTGTAAAATGAAGAGAATGTGGTTGTTGTAGTAAACAGATGAGATAAATTCCTTATAAATTGCACAAAATATATTTTATATATAATTTTATTATTATATTACTGAGTTAAAAGAGTAACTGGGTGTTCCATTTTGCTAATGCTGCCATTATGCAAAACTCCATAAATGGATTGGCTTTTATAAAGGGGATTTATTAGGTTACAAATTTACAGTTCTAAGACCATAAAAGTGTCCAAACTAAGGCATTCACTGAAGGAAGGTCAATGACATCTGAAACTTCTCTGTCAGTTGGGAAGGCATGTGGCTGGTATCTGCTGGTCCTTTGCTCCTAGGTTACATTTCAAAACGGCTTTCTCCAACATGTCTCTCTTAGCTTCTCTTAGCTCTGTGCTTGGTTCTCCTGGGGCATTTCTCTCTAAGCATCTGGGAGTCCTCTCAGCTTCTCTGGGACAAACTTGGGGCTTCTTTCTTAGCTTAGCATCTCCAAACATCTTTCTGTCTGCATGTCCAAGTGTCTCCAAGTTTCTGGGTCTGTGTCAGCTCTTAGCTTCTCCCAGGGGCAAAAGATGGATTACATATCTTAGCTTCTCTCCAAAATGTCTCTCTTGGCTTCTCTGAGCTCCTTCTCTCTTTGAGCTCACTTAAATGACTCCAGTAATCTAATGAAGACCCACTCTGAATGGGCAGGGTAACATCTTCGTGGAAATAATTTAATCAAAGGTCTCACCCACAGTAGGGTGGGTCACATCTCCATGGAAATAGTCAACCAAAAGTTTCCATCCAAGAAGATTGGGTTAAAAGATCATGGCTCTTCTGGGGTGCATAACAGTTTCAAACCAGCACACTGGGGTATAGGCTTTGCCTTATAATCTCATCTATTCATGCCTGAAAAGAAAAGGGCAGAGAGGGCAATTAACATTTTTTTGAGCACCTGTTGTGTGATAGGCATGGTGCTAGGCACTTGATAACTTGCTTAATTCCTGAAAAGTCTGTGATATGGTTAATCTTATCCCCATTTTACAGATAAAGAAAGTAAGCCTCAGAGAAGTAATTTGTCCTAGTTTATATGGTAGTGTTTATACAGTTTGACTGAGAGTCAGACATAGATCTATACATCTTCAAAGATCATGCTTGTTCTGATCTAACAGCTTCCTAATGAAGCCCTATTATTTAACAGTCTTTGCTGATGTATATTGGAATGGTAGGCACAGGGTCTGGGAGGGAAAAACTGTTCTTTGGTCATTAAAGGAAAAATCTACTAAATGGTAGATAATAACACTCATGTGTGATGAGTCTTCAATTCCTCCAGTATTTATTTCATAGCTATTTCAACAGCCGATATTCTTATTCTCTTCTGCTTCCATAAATATTTGATAGTAAGTAAACATTGGTATAAAGTTGAGTTGGTGTACTAACTCTTCCACAGAATTTTTATATTTACTATTGTTTCTGATAATGGTAATAATATTGAGAAGCTAAAATATATTAAGAGGCACAAAGTAAATGCTTATTGTATGTATGCTTGCTCCTCTGCGTCATTTAATTTAAACCTCAGGATAACCCATGGATGGATTATGGAAACCCCATGTAAACGTGGGACACTTGAAGCTCCAGTGAGTGGGTACGATTGAGAAAACATATGGCTGCTGTGTTGACAGTCATGCATTCTGACTCCAGGTGGAGAGGACATGGAAGTTAGTGTTTGAGACCCCCCACACCTCACCCTTTGTGTCTCTTCTTTTGACTTCTTTTTATTTGTACCATTTTACTATATTAAAACTATAGCCAAAAGTATAGCACTTCCAGTAAGTTCTGCAAGTCCTTTCAACAGATTATCAACCCCCAAAACCCATATTTGCAGCCAGTTGGTCAGAAGAGTGGGATGCTTGAGTCCCTGAACTTGCAACTTGTGTCCAAAGGACAAAATTGTTGAGTTTTTCCTTAACCTTTTGAGTCTGGCCTAACCCCAGGTAAGGTCAGAATTGAATTAAATTGAGTTATTCCAGTATTTGCAATTGGTATCAGAAGCTATTGCGGAAGGTATGTTATTGAAAGTTGCTGATTGATGTTACTGATACCTACACAATTATTTTCATCCCTTCTTGCAGATATTGGAAACAAGACTTGAGAGGTTGTCTACTTTCACGGAAATAGTAAGTAATTGGGTGATGGAGCCTGGGCACTATGCTGCTCCGTTGGATGCCTGAAGGGGTTGGTTTCCTCTTTTAGCACCGATCGCTGACTCAGTGTTCAGAAAATGCAGGCAACATTTTAGAGATGGGAACTTTCCTGGGGCCCTTGAAAACATTTGTTTAATATTGACACACACACACATGCACAAATCACGGTATTTAAGAAAAGAAGTGAAGAAACCAAGTGACCTCTAGAATCCACTTTGTGAAATGATTTTCCGGACTAATTTGATGTAACTTAAACACTTCCATTTCCAGGTGAAGTATATATGTTTTTGAAACCATACCCTAAATTTAAATCTAACTTCTGTTTCAGTGAAGAAAAGAGTCCTATATGAACAGTGACAATTTCAAAGTTATGGATAATGTAATATGGATAGGATATAATGTAAAATGGATAAGAAAATATATAATTTCTGTCATCTCACTTAGATGATTCTGTGTGTATGTGGGGACATTTCTGAATTCAAAATTCTGCATGATATCTGATTTTTTTCTCACTAAAGATTGGCTTTGTGTATCCAAGCTTGCTTTAGGAAGGAACTCAGATTTATTTTCTGTTGTTGTTTTTAATGGAACATCTAGTACTTATTGAGAGTATACATCCGTGATGGTTTTAAAATTGAGGTAAAAATTTTGATGGAGTGTGAGTTCATCTTGTTTATGTTATTCTCTGTGTGTCAAATCCAAAGCCCAAATATGACTAAGTACAATGGCATCTGAAAAGATAATGACCACAGTCACGTGATTTTAGAGATTCGGAGTATCAAGATGAAATAGTAGATCGATAATTTAGCAGCAGTAACATAGTATCTTATTAAATATATCACTAAATATTTAGGAAAATCTCAGCGGAAATAGATTTTTTTTTTTGTATTCCATATAGTTTTGAAGAGACATCCTAATTCTGATTCTCAAACTGTGCACATACATTCCTTCATGAACCAATTTTTCTTCAGCAGGCTGATCTGGATAATAAAATGAAAAAGATATAACTGATAGGATCCTCAACCCATGTACTTCAAGAGCCTCTCAGGATCACAGGGCAATTCTGAAGCTGCTGAATTGCTTGAAACAGCAGCTTGATGGTGACCTCAACAGAGCTTGTTAACATGATTTCTGGTCTGGACCATGTTAACTGGATCCCTGTACTGTCACCACCACAGCCCTCCTATCCTGTCCATCCATTATCACTTGTGCCCTTCCCCTGCTTACTCTGTTAGCATTTCCACTCCCAGGGTGGGGGGCTGGGGAGACTTGCTCTCCCATCCTCCTTCCTGTCTCACTCTAAATTCCTACCCTGCCTATTTCACTTTCTTCCTACTTTCATGGCTTTTTCTCCCAAATAAAACATGTAGGTCCTTTTTAGTCCCTCCATCAAACACTGCTCTTGCTAGTTTCAGTCCCTGTGATGGATGGAACTGCCTGACTGGAGGTGCGTCCTCTTCCTGGACAGAACAGTAAAGAGAATTGGTTAAGAACACAGGTTTTGAAATTAGACTAGAGCTGCATTTAAATCTCAGTTCCAACATGCTGTGGAATGCAGCAGATATTAGTTATCTCCCTTAGTCCTCGTTTCCAAATCTGTCAAACAGGGATAACAGTGACTTCCTAAAGGTGGTTATATCTCTAGGTATTTTTATCCCCATTTTACAGAGGAATAAACTGACCATCAGAGAGCTTAAATAGCTTGCCTTAGATCACTCAGGAAGTTGCTAACAGAGATCTGATGCCTGAACTATAGCTTCACTTGCTCCACCATACTCATACTGCCTGTTAGTTAAGAAGCTCAGAAAATGGAAGCTCTCTACCTTTTCTCTCTCTCACCAACATTTAATTTATGTTCAGAGATGGAGATTTTTTAAAAGTACCAGACAGACTGTGAGCCTCCTAAGTACTGCCTAGGAACCACTGAGTCCTTTCTAGGAGGGTGGAAAAACGAGAAGGAAGAGCTAGATATATCCTGCACGGAGGTCAATGTACTTGTAGCCAAAAAAGTTTCATCTTCTGTTTGAGCAGTGAAGCTCTGAAACCCCATCCACTTTCTGTGTTTAAACAAGGACATGAGTATGCATATTTTATTTTCATTGCATTTAATCATCCTTGTTGTATATTTTTCAAGAATTTGCCTGATTTCCTTAAGGCACAAATCCTAGACTGTAGTTTATACCAGAGTTTTATTAAGCCAGAAGCAAAATGAGCACCAACTTATGCTTCTAGAGAATAATATACACTTGGTGGATGCTTAAAAATAGGTGGGAGAGGGATTGGTTATGACCTGTAATCTTAAAATATTATGCCTTTTGCTTGGCCACTGGAATGCCTTGTGAAATGAGTTCAACCATTCTGATCACATTCGAGGCATAAAGTTCTACAACATTGTGTGAAATTCTGCCCAGATGAAATTACGTGGGGTCATAAAACACTGATTTTTTCAACTAGCACTATTTATGGTCAAAAGAGAAAGCACAGGTTCATGCTTTATCAGAAAAGATTTAAGATTTTAAGTTAGAGATGGCAACTAATGGCCTATAAGCTGAATCCTACTCAACAGATATTTATAGTTTGGCTCTCCCAGTGTTTTTGTTTTGCTTGAATTAATTGCCAACATTTAGAAATTGATAGATTTCACATGCAGATCCAGATTTCCAGTATCACTTGAAAGATCAGAAGATCATGTAATACTGGTCTGGGAATAGCAACTTTCAGCTTTTGTAGTGCACACACCCTTCAGTTTGCTACTGTCCTCTTCTGGCTGATTTACTTATTTTATTTGCTTAACTCCTGTAGCCATTTGAGTTTTTGTTCATAGGTTTGAGAATAGGCTTCAGCGTATAATTCAAACAAATTAATTTTGATCTGATTCCAACTCACTTTTCTTATTTCCCACCATCTCCACCTTAATTTTCAGGGTGAATGCTCCAGGGATCATATGAGTGTTCAAGACTAATTTCCAACCACCAAGCACCATCCAACTAAAACAGACATAGACCGCCACAGTGCATCAGCAGGGTCTGGACATCTCCTGCTGTGCCAGGCTTTAATTCATCTGTTTCTAAATTATGGGGAGATCCAGGGTATCCTAGAGAGAGGCTTCAGCAGCCAATGCCAAGGCAAGGAAGTGCTTCAACCTTTAAACTAATAGTCCTGCTGGTGTCATCCCATTGAGAATCAACTCTACCAGGTTTGAAGAGAAATGGACCATGCATTTGCCCTTGAACACACCCTTCACTAGTATGACTGTCCTTTTTACATGCATTTTTGCATTAGCCATGTGGGTGTGTTTGTCTGTTTGTCATGTTTCTGATTAGATTTAAGCTTTACAAAAGTAGCACAATGCCTTGCACAACATAGATCACCCATAAATGTATTTTAAATGGAATGGAATTGAATTGTTTATTTCACAGACTTTGTAATGTTCATGGTTCATAAAGAAGCTATGTTATGTTTCCTTGTGCATGCTTGATTTTCATACAGTTGTATTTCATAACAAGAAGAAATACTATCAGCAATGTCATATAGAAGTACCTCTGACTAACACATAAAGTATCTTAAACAAACTAGCATTTAACCTTTAAAATTGAAGCATAAACAGAATGAGAATTCATGGATCTGCTAATTGTCTTGTCCTGCTGTGGACTCTAGCAGGAATTCTGTCTTTAGCTACTACCATGGATGCAGACAGTAATTAAAGCAGAGCCTAGAAAAATTCATCTTAAGTAGTATAAAGGTCATTTTTAGATCACTAGATATTGATAGTGCCTTTTATTTTATCCTCTATTATAATTTTAAGCTTTAGAAAATTATGATACAGATAAAAACAATGGGAAGAAAGAATTGCTAGAGGAAATATTTCCATTAAAGTAGTGGATTAGGGAGAAAGTAAAAATTTTCCAACTGAATACAAATTTCCATGTATAATTATAGAAAGATTTTTTTTAAAATAGTAAAGGATTCTTCCAATAAAATCCATTAAGTGACTGTGTATTTGATATAGAAAATTTGGCCCAAATTTTTCATGTGTAATTGTGCATAATGCTTGCTAACAGAAACTTTTCTGTTTGAGTCAAGAAATTTCCTTCTGTTTCGACAGTACTGTGAATAATAATTTCTACTTACTGGGGTTTAAGAGACTACTTCTCTTTGAAACAATGAATTTTCTTCTAACCCCACTGCCTTTTGTAAAGAAGATGTCTTTGAAGATATTGGTAAGGCACACACAATTACTAAATTGACTATAATAAGTGAATATGTTCTATTATTTTGTACCAAGAAAGAAAGTTTACATGTGTTCTGATATTTGATGACTTAAAAATTAATTTTAAGAGAAGATGCTAGTAATTGATGCATAAATATATATATAATATAATATCTCAGAAGATTTCCTTTCTAGGTAACTATACATTCACACTTAGATTTTAATATGATGCCAATAGGATTCTTGTGTTTGGTTTGTTACAGTTATCTGTAATTTCAAAGTCTAGAATACATAAAGAATGCATAAGTCCACGTTAAAAATAACTATACTTAAGCAAAGGAATGTTAAAAAAAAACCTAATCAAATTAGAATTATATCAGTGAAGGGTAAGGGGCTGTACCCTGGTAGCAGTCATCTGGTTTGGCTGCCTCCACTCATCATCTTTTACAGAATGCCAGACTGAGACCAGGGTCTTTAGCTGGCAGAGCCAATCTTGGGCTGCTGAACAAAGAGCTCCCAGCACCAAGATGATAGCAGCAAAGTTGAAACCGAGGGCTGTCTGTGGTCAGATGCTGAGTCTGGAGTAGGGTCAGAGGGAGAATCCAGAGGAATGGGTGAAGTCAGAGTCAGTGAGTTTTGTTGTGGAAGGACCTTTTTTGAAGACCTGAGGACTTACTGCTAAGGTCATGAATTTGTCAGTCTTAAAGGTACAGTTCTTTGAAACTGGAACAATGCAAACAGCCCCAGAAATGTGGGCCTTCCAAAGAAGACAAAAAGTTTCTCCTTGTGTGTCTTACAACCTGATTGGCCATAGATTCTCATGGTCAAATACCAACATGAATTGTTTTGCCTTTGTTTTCAAAGATTTCTGGGTTAAGGTGACACTTCAGTTGCATTCTCTAGGGAGTTCTAAAGGGTCATTGCAATACCATGGTGATTCTTTAGCACATCCCCTTCAGCCTCTTTGCATATTGTGTTATTGTCAAAATGTCTTTTGAACTAGAAAGTCATTATCTATGGCACTAGACTAAATCCTAGAGGTACAGTATAAGCAACTCATGGAGTTGCCAATATTCAAATGAGCTTAGCTTTTCAGGAAAACCGAGTTGTTTGGTATGAATGAAAGTTTTTTATGCCTAGAATTTTGAGTATAATATTAAGTGGAAAAAAAATGGGACACAGAAGACCTGGGAACTTCTCTTGGATTGGTTACTGGGTCTTTGAACCCCAGTCTTCTCCATTTGAAAATAATTCCTACCTTACAAACTTGTTGTGAGAATTAACAATGAGATGGTGCATATTAAATAACTTTTTATACAATGAAAGACTACACAAATGTCAAGTAGTATTTTTTAAATGCTTTGCCTATACGTGAAATCAGGAGCCAATAGTGATAGGGATCTCTCATGTCCCCTAAGAACACTTATTTTCCTTTTACACTTCTATTCTGCACTATTGAAATATCTAACTATATGAAACTTATGCTCACTTTCTGAATACTTTAAACTGTGGAAACGAAGGAGCCGGAGATATTTATAATGTAAGTACTTTCTTGGTTCTTCATCTACCTCTATGCTCATTATATCTCTATTTTCTTTTCTGGGTTCTTTTTCTCCCCCTTTACTCCATCTGCTTCTCTTAACTCTAGTTTATTCTCATCACAGCTTTGTCACATGTCATGTATCTAATGACAATTTATATACCAAATATTCCTCAATCTGTATTTTGAGTTAAGAAAATCCCCCTGAACACTAGAGTAGTGTACAACTAGGTATTCTACCAACACCTGAGCTATGCTCTCTCTCCTATCAAGCCTCTAAACTTACTCTTTTTCTATATTCCATCCTTCGTTCACACTCCACTCAAACCCATTCTCCACTGGAGCCTGGGTTACCCTTTATAAATGCCAATAATTATGCCTTTATTTAAACTCTTCTAATTGTTTTTCCATTACTGCTGTGGGTTGAATACGTCCCCATGTCCCCAAATACATGTCAAAATCTTAACTCCCAATACCTCAGAATGTGACCTTTGGAAATGGGTTTATTTCTGATGGAATTAATTAAGTTAAAATGAAGGGGAGAAGAGGCACAGACACATACAAAGGAGAATGCCATGTGACACCGAGACAGTGATTGATTGAAGTGCTACACGCCAAGGAATGCCAAGGGTTGCCAGCCACCACCAGAAGCCAGGACAGAGGCATGGAACAGATTTTTTCCTACAGACCTCAGAGGTAGTATGGACCTTCCAACCCCTTGATTTTGGGCTTCTAGCCTCCTAGACTGTGAGACAATATATTTAAATTGTTTTAAGCCACCCAGTGTGTGGTCCTTTGTTATGGCAGCCCTAGGAAGCTAAGACAATTACCTTTTGACTTGTGGTTTCCCAAGAGTGTTAGGCAGCTTCTTGCCATCACAAAACTACTGCTCATGCTGCTCTCCCTGCCTAGAATGGTCTTTCTGACCTTGTCTGCCTAGCAGGCTCCTACTTAACATTCAAATGTCAAAATATCTTCTGTAATATCTGTCACAATATCCTCTAAGAAATCTGCCCTACTTGCCTTCCTTGAAGCCAGGGTTAATTATTTCTATTATTGAACTTAGTACACTGCATGCAATTATTTGTTTATGTGCACTTCCCCCTTACCAGACTCTGAATAATTCCAATACAAGGTTCATGCCTTCTTCATTTTGGTATATGGCTCCTAGCATGGTTCCATACACATGATAGATGCTTAGAAATGTTTGTGGACAGGAATTTAATGAAAACTGTAACATTTTTATTTCATTGATCCCCTGGTTGGTTTGATTTTTTGGGGTGAGAGGGAAAATGTGAATGTGGGTAGCATATGTTTTATGTCTCTCACCTTTTCACATGTGTTCCTCCGGAATTTATGTGTTCTGTGGAGAGGATTATCTTTCTGGGTGAAAACAGCAACAATAAAATGTTTTTCAATTGGTACCATCAGTGGATTTTATACCATGAAGAAATACCATGTTTTTAAACAGAAAAATACTCATTAAATGTTATTTACAGAGAAAAACACCATTCATTCATTCAACACATATTTACTGAATACCTACTCTATGCTTGTCACTATTCTGAACATTGGGAATGCAGCAGTGAACAAGGCTGGTCCTCGTGGAAAGGAAGGAAGGAAGGGTGGGGGGGAGTGAGATAGAGAGAGAGAGAATTTTGTTAACAGAGAGAAGCATTTGCCTTGTTTTCCTACAGATCTTATATTTTCTCCCTCAAAAACTCTTCTTCCCTCCTCACTGTTTTCTCACAATAAAATGTTTTACAGACTTAGAAGTAAAGGCAAACACAAACATTGGAAAGTTCTTGAATGGGCTGGCTTCCAGAAAGTGACAAATATTGAGAAGGGAGTTACCATACATTGTCTATAGAAAGAAGAAGAAAAGACCACCATTTTGTTAAGGTTATTTGGATTGCTAATCTCAGAAAATAGGTGTGTGCTTCAACAAAGCCACCTCTATTATCCTGTTTTAAGGGGCAAGGTAAGTTTTTAAAATATATGTTTTGCTAAATTAATGTATCTTTTTCTCCTCAGTCAGAATGAACGTATATGTGTGTGGCATGTGTAAACGTGGCTCTTCAATTCTAAATTGATCAGACGCTTATACTACTTGAGTGTGTGTCTCAGTAAAATTTCACTCAAATAGCATGTAATATTCAGCCATCCCAGGGCAATAGTAACTTGTACTTCCCATTTTTTTGATGATTCTTTCACAACTTTTGATGAATATGCACATCATAGGACTCAGAGCCATGTCTGCCCATTTTCCATCTTGTCAACTGTACATATTTTAGTTGTTTAATCCTAAAAGAGGTTACAGTGCATAACAACATTGGAAAATGGAAACAGAATTTTAATGGATGTCAAACAGGAAAAGGAGCATACACTTAGAGAAAAGTGCCTCACACTTCCCTTGAGTAATGATAGTACAGTTTATATGGGTGCAACACAACTCTTCTTGGCTAGAGGGTGATTTTTAGTAGTATATGTCAGGGGTGCAAAAGTAAGTTTTCCATTTACACTCACAGAGGAATCTTACATTTCTGAAGTAATGATTAATGAAGCTTATTCAGTAGCCTTTTAGTCATATGGATTTTATTTTTTCCTCCTTCATTTAGTCACAGCTTTTCTTATTTCTCTTTATGGCCAGCTTCTGACTTTGGGAACTATACTTAGGCAAAAGCACAAGAACAATAGTTCTGGAAAATGTAGGCCAATGTTGCTGAGATCCTTTGCCAGAAACTAATTTTAGTTAAAGGGATCTAACTATTTTCAAGCCATTCACTTTCCACCCTTCCCTATCAACTCACCCTGGAGTGTTGCACATGAAAGCCTCTCCTGGAGCTTGGAATTTGTGCTTGTGGCAAGTTTAAAGAGAGTTCTTTAAACGTTTTTTCATCATTTCATACCAAACTCAGGAGTTTGCTGGGTCAGGCAGGGGTTGATGACCTTTGGTTTGCACACCAGAAATGGACTGATATGTGGGGCAACATCTTGGTTACATTCCTATTTTCTGACATTAAATCTCCTTTCCTTCTTTTACATATCCCAGGAGGACTCCACAACCACCACAATCCTCATCCAGTTTCCCCTCCTTTCTTATTTTGGTTTCCACTTTATTTATCAGTGCTAACTGATAAATAAAAAGAAGGGTTAAGGACAACCCCTCCCAGACACCTTTGCATTTAAAAGGAGACAATAGGAGTTGGAAGAATCCTAAGGCAAGATTTAAGAGGGAAGGAAGGTGGTGTGTATGTGTGCTATTTTGGACAGCAGTGTTCTTACTTTGTAGGATTGCCCCTTGAACTGTAGCCAAGTTTATAAGTAGATGGCTACAAATAGATTCCTTAGGGCCAAATTACATTTTTTAAACTCATATCTTCAATTCATAACTTCGGTAAAGACCATCTTAAATATATTTTACAAACTTCAAAATCCTTATGTCACTCTTCAGCAGCCTACTTTGCATTTTTAACACTTTCAATTATTGTTAAGACCTCTTTGAATAGTTACCGGCTTTAATTTCCTGGCTACTAAAGCAAATACCATGCAATGGATTGGCTTACATGACAGGAATTTATTAGCTCACAGTATTGAACTAGGAGAAGTTCCAAACCAAGTTGTCATCAAGGCAGTGCTTCCTCTCAGAAGATTGTGGTGTTCTGGGAATGGCTGCCAGAGATTCCTGGTTCTTGGCTTTTCTGTTACTTGGCAATGCATATGGCAGTCTTTCCTGGATTTTCCTGTCTCTTCCAGTTTCTGTTGATTTCAGCTTCTGGCTGCTCCCTTTTATGTTCTGTATCTCTGTGACTTTCCCTATAAGACTTTCAGTAATAGGATTAAGACCAAACCTGATTCAGCTGGGCCACACCTTAACTGAAGTAACCTCATCAGTCCTGTTGACAAGAATTCACATCCACAGGAATGGATTAGTTTAAGAACATGTTTTTCTAGGATACATAACTCCAAACCAACACATTACCTTTTCTAATTATATGGCAAATTTCACTACTTTCTTCTGAATTGTTTCCAAGTAATCTTTTTTTTTCCTCTTAAATTGTGGAGTCAGTAAACAGATAAATCACTGTAGTAATATCCATCACGTAGATAAATTTGAAAGAATTGTCTCAAAATTTCTGGAGGTTATAGTTACCATTTTAAAATCATTTCATTAATTTCAAGGGAGAAGCTGTGGATGAATTTGAAACCATTCTTTTGTATACATCCAAGTTTGGTCAGATTCATGATTACTTTTAAGGCAGAAAAAAGCTAAGTCAATATATTGCTATCTATTGTTCAAATTGCAGCTCCAGTCTGAGAACTAGATTATTAAAATTTTTTCACAACCATACACTATATTTTTTTTCATTTTACATTTATATAATTAGAAAATTTAAGTTGTACTGTTCAATGTATGTCTCTTGAGATTACTCAACATTTTCCCTGAATAGTTTTCCAGCTTACTTAGATTTCCTTGAAATTTTATTCAAATTTTCCAAGGGCTAAGCAACTTCTCCTTCTTGTATTTCATCCTTAAAATGAATAAATAAGATCTTTGTTTCAACATCCAAGTCATGGACAAAATGTGCAAAAGCCTCAGTACCTCCTGCTTTCGATCGCATCCAACAGTCTTAGTGGATGTCCCAGAATGTATATATAAGAAATAGTATTTCTCAAATGCTTGACCCCAACTACCACAGTCTGGAAAAATAAACACTGAGTCCCCAAAATGTGTGTCTAACTTGAATATCTGAGGTAGGTAGAGCACAGATGGATATCCTGGTCAGTGTCCTGGAACAACGCTGCATTGAGACATTAAAAAGGTTTCTGAGGGGGTGGGGAAGACGGGGTGCACAAGGCATGAGGGAACACAAATTCCTGGAAGGCAAGAGCCCTGTGTGGTATAAAACGAACTCAAAATATCAGTTCATTCATTGTCCCATGTTATATTTGAAGAACTGCTCAACTTTAATTTGTTGGAATTGTTTCTAAATGTATGACGGTAATTTATTCTTTACGACAAATATCAGAAGTAATTGCTTTCGACACAGAGAAAGAACTCGAGATGAGGTCAGATGACAGACTCTTGGTCCATCTGCAACGTTGTCTTAGCTGTGAGGAATCACAAAGAACCCAGGCTCATAATTGGCTAAGAATGAGCCAAGGCTAGAACTCATGCTTACTAAGTCATAGGCCAGTGTTCTTTGCAGCACACCATTACCCACACATAATGTTTCAAATCACAACGTTCAGTAGTTTCTTTCAGTAAGAATTGATTCCACTGTAGTTGAAAACTATGTCTGAACTTTATCTTTTCCTCTTAATGAGTTACTGCCTTTGCTATAATCTGATGAGATTTTTGTTAAAATCAATGATCAACTTCTGTTGTTTGCATTGCTTCACTTATCACCTTTCTTTCCTATTTCATTTATTTTTATCTGATCTTTCTCCGTTCTTTAGTAAATAACTTTAAAGAAGGTAAAAGAAGGTACCCTTCCTTTATGCCTGTGAAGACCCAGGGCACTCGGCCCTGCCGTCTCCTCAATTACTGAGATACACGCAGCTGCCTACAGACCAGGCAACGGGCCCCTCCCCCCAGGGGGTGAAGCAGTCAAACTTTCCTCCCCTAATCTCTGCCAGTAACCAAATCTCTGGAGAACTTGTTGTAACCAAATCTCACGAGATCTTTTTGTAACCAAATCTCGTAAGTACCTCCATGTCAGGGACCTTTATAAGCCTTGTCCTCTTCGCGCTTCTCTATACCCCCCCCCCTTCAATGGCAGAATGCTGACTTCGCTCTCCTGACCCACCACCATTGGATGTCTCCTGTTTTGTAAGTCCCTAATTAAACTCATGGGTAACTCCATGTCAGGTATGTTCTTTGGTCTTGGGACTAATTTGGGTTGGAACAACCAGGAAAGGCATTAAAAGTCAACAGGCCCCTCTCCTCAGGGGGGAAAGCATTAAAACTTCCCTTCCCCAATCACTGTTGATAACAAAATCTCGAGACTTTCTTGTGACCAAATCTTGAGAGATTTTGTAACCAAATCCTACAGGACCCTGTTGTAGCCATATCTCGTGAGACCCTGCTGAAATTCCAGCCACAAACCTTTATATGCGCACTCCTCATTGACACTCCACTCTCTCTGCTTTGAAACCTGACTTTACTTTCCCTACTGGCTGTCATCAGGAAGAATCGTTTCTTGTTTTGTAAGTAAGTCCCTGATTAAACTCATGGGTAATGTCATGCCAGGCATTTTCTTTAGTCTTGGGGATAGTCTGGCTTGGAACAATGCCCAAATCAGGTGACTTTATTTTTTCAGTTATTTTATTGAAAGGTCCTATAACCTCTGAAATCCAAATTGCAGTTAAAATGTTGAATTATAGAATTTACTGATATAAACTTTGCATAGCACTGCTGGGGAACTCACAGATACACCTAGGGGCCATCTCCTAGCCCTTGCTTGCTCTCCTTCTTTTCTATCATGTGCAGATGTTCAATATATTTCAATTCTGCAGGCTGAGGGAAATGTTACGACTAATGGAGCAGCCTGACTGTACCTTAAACCTGGAAACCAGAAGGAGCAGTCCCAGCTATCTATGAGGCAGGAACTCTCAGTGTTAGGGCTGCTTCTCCCTGCCCTTACGCAGCACAGATTTGTCTCTCCTTTCCAATGAGAAGTGGTGGGCAGGGCTGCCATCCACCAACATTGACCTGAGCAATTGCTCACCCCAGGAGACTGGCTGTAATGGGATCTCTTCCTGTGTTCTTTTGGACACTTTATGCTGTGTAAGTATTAAGCCAGTCATTTGCTAGAAGTCTTTGCTGTGCCTGAGCTTGTGTTTCCACAATGCATCATGTAGCAGCTTGTTCCATAAGCACACAATTTATAAATGATAATAAAATGTGCAATACTCTTATGTAAATTCCATATAGCTAATTGTTTCCCAAGAATGTTTTCTATGATTTTTATTGAAATCTTGTACTGGTGGCCAACCTATGGTTTCAGTTCTACCATGATTTGATAAATGCATTTGCTTTAGTTTTTTATTAAAAATTGGCAAAAACAACAATAACCAGAAACAAAAATTAAAAAAAAAAAAGAAACTTCAGCAGAAAAGAATGATAGCTATTGTAAAGTCTTTATTCTACTCCTCTTCCCCCATTTCTAGGCCTTGAGGTAATTCTTGTTAGCAGTTTCCTTCCAGGCAGTTTGTTTGCTTGTTTATTTACTTATTTATTATTAGAGCAGTTGTAGGTTTACAGAACAATAATGCAGAAAATAGTTCTTATAAACTCCACCCACTCACAAACTCTTCCTTATTAGAACACTTTCCATTACTGTGATATCTTTATTTTAATTGGTGAAACAACATTATTATAATTATGCTGGTAACTATAGTCCAGAGTTTCAATTAGGGCTCACTGTTTGTTTTGTACAGTCCTATGATTTTTAAAAAAATTTATTCTAGCAACATATAAAGAACTTAAAATTTCCTGTTTTAACCACAAGCAAATATTTAATTCAGTGGTGTTAATTATATTCACAATGTTACGACACCATCACTACCATCCACTACCAAAATTTTCTATCACCTCAAACAGAAACCCTGTACCCATTAAGCATTAACAACCCATACCCTACCCATAGCCTGGTCCTGGTAACCTGTGTGTCACTATATGAATTTGCTTATTCTAATTATTTCATATCACTGAGCTCATACAGTATTTGTCCTTTTGTGTCTGGCTTATTTCACTCAGTATGATGTCTTTACGTTTCATCTGTGTTGTTGCTTGTATCAGAACTTCATTTCTTTTTATAGCTGTATAATGCTCTATTGTATGTATACACAACATTTTGTTTATCCATTTATCTTTTGATGTACACTTGGGTTGCTTCCATCTTATGCAGCTGTGATTAAAGCTTCTATGAACATCAGTGTGCAAATATCTGCTGGAGTCCCTACTTTGAATTTTTTCGATATGTACTGAGAAGTGGGATTTCCAGATCATAAGGTTATTCACAGTGACTGCACCACTTTACATTCCCACCAATAATGAACGAATGTCCATGTATCTCCAGATCCTCTCCAACACTTTTTTTTCCAGTTTTTGAATAATAGCCTTTCTAGTAAATGTGAAATGCTACCTCATTTTGGTTTTGATTTGTGTTTCCCTAACAGCTAATGATGTTGAGCATCTTTTCATGTGTTTATCATGGCCATTTTATATTTTCTTTAGAGAAATGTGAATGCAAGTCTTTTGCCCAAATTTTAATTGAATTATTTGCCTTTTTGTCATCGAGTTGCAGAATTTCTGGATATTAATATTCTGGATATTAATCCCTTACCAAATATTTTCTCCCATTCTATAGGTTGCCGTTTTACTTTCTTGATGAAGTCCTTTGAAGCAAAAATGTTTTTAATTTTAATGATCTTCCATTTAGCTATTTTTTCCTTTGTTGCTGGCGCTTTTTGTGTAAAGTCTAAGAAGCCATTGCCTAAGACAAAGTCCTGAAGATGCTTCCCGAAGTTTTTTCTAGGAGTTTTAGAGTTTTTGTCCCTACATTTAGGTCTTTGACCCAATTTGATTTAACTTTTGAATATGGTGTGAATTGAGCTCCACTTTTGTTCTTTTGCATATGGATATTAGTTTTCCAAGGTCCAATTATTGAAAATGCTATTCTTTCCCTATTGAATGGCCTTGGAACCCTTGTTAAAAATCAATTGGCCATAGATGTGAAGGTTTATTTTTGAACTTTCAGTTTGCTTTCATAGGTCTAAATATCTGTATTTATGCCATTACCATGCTTTTGTCATTGTTGTAGCTTTGTTATAAATTTTAAAATTGGAAAATGTGAGTCCTCCAACTTCATTCTTTTTAAAAATGGTTTTGGCTATTCAGGGCCCTTTACATTTCCTTACACATTTGATGACTGGCTTTCCCATTTCTACAAAGTTGGTTGTTGGAAGTTTTGAATGGGACTGCATTGAATCTGTGTGTTGAATCTGTAAATCACTTTGGGCAGAATTGACATCTTTAAAATATTCAGTTTTCTGATACATGAACAAGGAATGTCCTTCCTTTTATTTAGGTCTTTTATTTCTTTCAGCAATGCTTGTAGTTTTCCTTCTGCAAGTCCTTTACATCCTTGGTTACATTTATTCCAGGATATTTGATTCTTTTGATTGCTATTGTAAATGGAATTTTTTTCCTTTATATCCTCTTAAGGTTGTTCCTTAGTAATGTATAGGAACACTACTGAATTTTTAGTTTTGGCCTTCTAGCTCACCACTTTGATGAGTTCATTTATTTTCTCTAGTAGTTTTGTTGTGGAATTTTCAGGATTTTCTATATATAATATTATCTCACTCTTTCCAATTTGGATGCCTTTTATTTATTTTTCTTGCTTAATTCTCTAGCTAAAACTTCCAGTACAATGTTGAATAACAACAGTAACACTGGGTATCATTGTCTTGTTCCAGATCTTAGAGGGAAAGCTTTCAGTCTTTCATTACTAAATATTGTGATGCTTTGAAGCTGTATGTATGCCAGAAAAATATGTTCTTAAATTGAATCCATTCCTGTGGGTATGAACCCATTTTAAGTAGGCATTTTGATGAGATTACTTCAGTTAAGGCATGGCCAATCTCAATCAAAATTATTCTTAATCCTATTAGGGAAATCTTTTATAATAAAATGAAATTCAAAAAGAGAGAGAGAAAGATACAGGAAGCAAGAGGCTGAACATCACTGGAACCCAGAAGAGAAGAGAAATGAGGATATGCCATTATCTGCCCTGCCGTGAGACAGAGGAGTCTAGAATGCCAGCAGCTAGACTTAGCAACCAGCCCTAGAATGCCACACTCTCTGGGAAGAAAGCATTGGCTTAATTATGGCCTGATTTGGACTTTTTCCCAGCCTCAAACTAGTGAGCAAATGAATTCCCATTGTTTAAGTCAACCCATTTCCTGATATTTGTTTGAGCAGTTTAAGAAACTAAAACAAACATGATGTTAGTTGTGGATTTTTCATATATGCCCTTTATTACATTGAGGAATTTTCTTTCTATTCTTAATTTCCTGAGGGTTTTATCAAGAAGGGGTGCTGGATTTTGTTAAACACCTTTTCTGCATCAAGTGAGATGATCACATGGTTCTGTTCCTTTTGTTTGTTATATTAATGTGGTGTATTATAGTCATTGATTTTCTTATTTGAACCATCCTTGCATACCTGGGATACATCCCACTTGAACAGGGTGTATAATTCTTTAATGTGCTCTTGGATTTGGTTTGCTATTATTGAGGATTTTTGCATCTATATCCATGAGGGATATTGTAATTTTCTCTTTTTGTGGTGTCTTTATCTGGCTTTGGTATTCAGGTGACATTGGCCTCATAGAATGAATTAGGAAGTTTTCTTTTCTTTTCAATAGTTTGGAAGATTTTGAGCAGAATTGGTGTTAATTCTTCTTAGCATGCTGGGTAAAATTCACTGGTGAAGCCATCTCATCCTGGAATTTTCTTTGTTGGGAGGTCTTTGATTATTGTTTCAATCTCTTTATTTGTAATTGGTCTGTTGAGATCTTATATTTCTTCTTAAATCATTGCAGGTAGTTTGTATTTCTAGGAATTTTTCCATTTCCTCTGCATTATTTAATATGTTGACATACAGTTGTTCATAGTATCTTATTAAAATCCTTTTTATTTCTGTTAGGTCAGTAGTAATGCCCCATTTTTCATTTCTAATTTTAGTTATTTTCATACTCTCTCTTTTATTTGTCAGTCTAGCTGAAGGTTTGTTGATTTTGTTGATCTTTCCTAAGAACCAACTTTTGGTTTCATTAATTCTTTCTATTTTTTTAATTCTCTATTTCATTTATTTCCACTCTAATCTTTGTTCTTTTCTTCCTTCTACTCAGTTTGGGTTTAGTTTGCTCTTCCTTTTCTAGATCCTATGTTGTGAAGTTTGGTCTCTGATTTGAGGTCTTTCTTCTTTTTCAATGTGAGCATTTAGATCAATTAATTTACCTCTTGCATTCCATAAGTTTTGTTATGTTGTGTTTATTTCCATTTGCCTTGAGATATTTCCTGATTTTCCTGAAATCTCCTTTTACCCTTTTGTTGTTTAAAAGTGTGTTGTTTAATTTCTATGTATGTGTTAATTTTACAGTTCTCCCTCTGTTACTGATTTCCAGTTTCAGTCCATTGTGGTCAGAGAACATACACTGTATGATTTCAATATTTTTTAATTTATTGAGACTTGTTTGTTCTCTATCCTGGAGAATGATCCATGTGCACTAAAGAAGTATGTGTATTTTGTTGCTGTTTGTGAAGTGTTCTCTATATGTCTGTTATGTCCAGTTGGTTTATAGTATTGTTCAAGTCTTCTATTTATTACTTATTGATCTCTTTCTAGATGTTCTATTCATTATTGAAAGTTTGTATTGAAGTTTCCTACTCTTAATGTAAAACTGTCTATTTCTCCCTTCAATTCTGGCAACATTTGCTTCATAAATTTTGGGACTTTGCCATTAGGTGCATATATATTTGTAGTTGTTATGTCGTCTTGTTGAATTTACCCCTTTATCAGTATATAGTGACCTTCTTTGTCCCTTTTTTACAATTTTGTATTTAAAGTCTGTTTTATCTGATATTTGTATAGCTACTCCAGGCCTTTTTTTTACTACTTGCATGATACATATTTTTTCCATACTTTCACTTTCAACCTACTTGTGTTTTTGAATTCATGTGAGTCTCTTGTAAATAGCATACAGTTGGGTTGTGATTTTTCTATCCATGCTGCCAATCTCTGCCTTTTGTCTGGAGAGGTTAATCCATTTACATTTAAAGTAGCTACTGTTAATGCAGGACTTCCTTCTGCCCTTTTATTATTTGTTATTTGTAAGTCTTGGAGCTTCTTTTTGTTCCTCAGTCTTTCATTAATGCCTATTTTCTTATATATTTGATTTTTTTTTTTTTTTGTAGAACAACATTTTGAATCCCTTCTCATTTCTTTTTGTATATATTTTTTCAGATATTATCTTTGTGATCACCATATAGCTTAAATTTAACATCCTCAATCTATAGCAATCACATTTGATTTAATATCAACTTAACTTCAATAGCATACACAAACATTGTTTCTATAGCCATCTGTCCCTCCATGTTTTTCTTGTACTCATTACAAATTATATTTGTATACATTGTATGTCCAAAATAATAGATTTATCATTAGTTTTTATGTATATGCATTTTGTAACCTATAAGATGTAAAAAGTGGAGTTGCTTATCAAAAACTACAGTACAATTTTACCCAGATGGCTGCCTTTACTGGGTATCTTTATTTTTTTATGACATTTTGATCCACTGTGTAGTGTTCTTTCTTTTCAGTCTGAAGATAGTCCTTTAGCTCTGCTTGTAGGGCAGGTTTATTGGTTATGAATTCCCCCAGCTTCTTTTTGTTCTGGGAATCTCTTAATCTCTCTCTCATTTCTGTAATATATTATTGCTAGATACAAAATTCTTGGTTGGCAGTTGTTTTCTTTCAGTGCTTTACATATTTCATCCCACTGCCAAACAAGAATGTTGGTTCTTTTTCTGTGTTTTCCTTTATTTCCTGAGCATATTGAAGAACACTTTTTTTTAAGAGTCTATTCCGGTACATCCAAAGTTTGGTCTTCTTCATTGATGGTTTTTGAATCATGTTTCTTTGGATGGGCCATCATTTTTTGTTTCTTTATTTGTCTTACAACCTTATGTCACACAGTGAACATTTTAATATTTTAATGTGTTTACTCTGAGATTTAGTCCTGAGCTATCTGTTTAATAAGTTTCTATCCAACTAGTAATATGACAGAGATTTCCTTGAGTGCCAGGAGCTAACAAAAACAAACAAACCAATACCAGAAACACCATTCACAGTCTTTGCAAATTGGCTCTGTGTTAGCTTATGCTCTCCTTCACAGTTTAGCCTTCATATCAAGAAGATCATCCTAAGGTGGAAATGAAGTTCAGTGTCCTTTCCATCTTATCCAGGGCTTGTGCTCACTGGTGGTCTTTGGAATTCTCCCATTTCTAATGTTGCTTCTATTCCATTCCCCTCTTCCTGGGTGCTTCATGGTCTGTCATAAAGCCAGTAATCTTTTGCCCCAGACCACTTTGACTTAATTTTTTCTTATACTATTTTAGCTGTCTGAAATCTGCTTCTGCCTGCAGGGCAAGTTCTGGGCAGTACAGACAGATAGATGTTCCTTGGTTCTGTCTTTAGTGTGCTCCCCAACAGATTGGCACTGATACACAAGCTTACCCAGTATAGTGCTCACTTCCCTCTGGAACAGGTCCAGGGGCCCCCAATGGGAGCACAGGCTGGCCCTACACCATGTGAGGATGGGGGCAGGGGCAGCAAGGATGCCATGAGCTTCTTCTACTGTTTTTTGAAACTGCATTTTCTTGATTTGGCACAAGCCCAGTTACTGCAACTCATTATCTGTTTTCTGGAGTTCTGAGGAAGATGGCTCTGCCAGTTTTTGCTAGTTATTCAAAGATTCTGTGGGGGAACAGCATCCAGGAGCATCTTATGCCACCATCATGGTTAACTGGAACTCTTTTCAGGCACTTTTTAATGGGAACAGCATGATGTGATGGGCCCATACACCTTTACAGGAAGCCCATGTTGGCTGGATGAGGGAGGACTGACAACCCAGGACCCAGGCTGCCCCATTGGTTAAGGAAGGCAGCTGGGCTTCCTATGGTAGGTAGGAAAAAATATAGGCAATTTGTTAATGTTAGAAGCAGGCATGGCATTAAGTAGAGCAGGTTAAAAAAAATTTACCTTCTGATAAATTTTGGTTGCATAATTTCCTGTGTGTGTTGAATCTTTGAATATCCTGTCTGCACCTAAAATTAAATATGTATCATAAAGACTAAGTGTTTTGTCTTTGGACTCAGAGAGATCTCTGAATCTGGCTTTTCCAGTTACTAGCTAGGAGACTTTAGGCATTACTCAAATTCTCAAAACCTTAAGTTTCCTCACTTCTAAAATGGAGATAATATGTATCTTGTTAGGACAGCTGAGAGTACTAATTGAGATAATATATGCAAAACATCTAGTATCTTACTACTTGATATGTAAAGATGGTTAAAATGGGGAAAAGAATGGCCAATAAATACATGGAAAGATGCTCAACATAATTAGTTATTAGGGATACGCAAATCAAAATCACATTGATGTACCACTTCACACCTACTAGGATGGTTATAATAAAAAAATTGGAAAATAGCACATGTTGGTAAGGATGTGGGGAAGTTGGAACCCTCATATATTTCTGGTAGGAATGTAAAATGTTTCAGCCATTGTGGAAAATAATTTGGGGGTTCCTCGGAAATTTAAACATAGAATTGCTATATGACCCTGTAATTCTACTTCTAGGTGCATACCCAAAAGAATTGAAAATAAGTACCCAAACAATTATATATATTGGCATGTTTATAGCAACATTATTCACAGTTGCCAAAAGGTAGAAACAGCCCAAATGTCCATCAACAAATGAATGGATAAACAAATTTTGTTATGTACAGAAATGGAATATTATTCAGTTACGAAAAGAATGAAGTACTGATACATGTTACAACATGGTTGAGCCTCCAAAGCTTTATGCTACATGAAAGAAGCCAGGCACAGGTCACATATTGTATAATTCCATTTATAGGAAATATCCAGAATAGGCAAATCCATAGAAAGAATGAAGACTGATGGTTGCAGGGACTGGGGGATATTGGAGAATTGGGAAAAGCTGCTTAATAGATAAGGGGTTTATTTTGTAGTGATAGAAGTGTTTTGGAACTAGATAGAGGTAGTAGTTGCATAATGTAGTGAATGTACTAAATGCCACTGAATTAGTCACTTTAAAATGGTTAATTTCATGTTTGGTAAATTTCACCTCATTAAATTATTTTTAAAAATGGTATAGTGATAAGGTCAAGACCCTGATCACTGAGGTATGGCCTCAGAGGGGGACATGGAAAAGACAGAAATTAAGTTATTAAACTGGATCATAGACAGGTGGTTGGGTATAAATTAAAAGACAAGAGCTCAGGATACAAGGCAAAAGGAAATCAAACCAGCTTAATTTGATGCTAACCAGCTGAGCTCCTGGTTGCTTCAAACAGCATTTGTCCCAGACTCTGAAGAGATCTGAAATCATATCTGTGCTTCAGTTGGAAAGGGTGACAGGAGCAGAGAGACAAGCAGATTATTACAAAGTGAGAAAAGAACATTGTGAGGGAGGAAGTTCTGTCAGAAAAAGCAAGTGTCTGGCTAAGAATGGAAGTGGATAGAGCCTTTGTGGATAGCACAAATGAAGGAAAATCTTTCACAGTGAAGTGGACTATCTGTAGGGCCCAATTTGAGGGCCCAGTAGGCAATATGGGATCTTAGATGATAAACTGGGCTAGATGAGGTTCCTGTTGTGAGAGGGCAGTGGAGGGAAGGGTTTGTACTTTGGTGAAAAGTGTGGGCAGTAGAGACACATTAGCCATGGGAGAAGGGGTGAGATGACAGGCAGACTTGGAATAGTTTATAAGGAGGACCAGTGAAAATATTGGAATTAGGTTACTGATGAAGGGGTCATGGGCTTTCATACTACATCTTTAGAGCAGGCAGACTTGTCCAAGTAGCAGCAAGTATTAGCACTTGACAAATGTTTGCTTGTAATACATTTGAACTGCACTGAAGTACCTGTGGATAAAAGCTTAGAACCCCTCAGCAGCTTACATACTCATTAAAGGACAATCTGTTCCATGGTCTTTGTGGAAATTATTTAAGGATTCTTGAAGCCTGTTGCATTCAACAGATATATGCAAGTATTAATGGAATATAAATTGCTTCCCCAATTGTGTATTAGCATTATTGCGTGTTAAGGAATTAGTTAGCGGTAGCAGTAATGATATATCCAAAACTGTGTACTGGCTTCCAAACCTGCAGCCACTGAAGAATCAGAATCAGTTGTACATAGAATTGAAGACTTCTGTTCCATGTTTACATATTGCTTGCTGTATAGGGGCTTCCCATCAGTGTCACTCTCCCACCTGCTTGGCTTTTTGTCGACAGGCAGAAACATAATTGAAGATAACTGAACTTGCCAAACCTCCTCATTGTGCCAAAGGGACTGCCCAGATCTTTCCAGAGCATGTGTCATGTCAGGGGAAGGTTCAAGTCCAAACTAGCAGCCTCCTCTGAACTGTTCTCCCTTTCCTGCTTGCCCCTGTCTTTAGAATCATTTGTTCTTTTATGCCATCTCTCCTCCCTGGAGCAGAAACTTCCTTCTGGGTGGCAAGATTGAGGTCTACCTTAAGATATGGCATCACCAAAGAAGAATATTAAGGTATGTGTCAGAGTGAGATTCAACTTGAGAATTAAACAGAACTAGGAAAAAATCTGGGTAATGTATGTTTTGGTTAGGCATATGGAAATTCCTAATCCCCCTTCGTCCAAGGAGAAGTTTGGTTCCTTCTAGTTGAGCTATTTAATAGGTATTAAAAAAGATTGGCAATTTGAGTTCAAGGAATTACAGAATTTTAATACCTAGCATAAAACATCTGACACAATGTACTTAAAAATTCTATACAACACAGGAGGAGGAAATTGAGATAAAGAACAGTCTAAAGTGAATCCCTCTGTGGCATTAAACGGAGAACTGGGGAACTATTTCCATGGCTATGTTTTCTAAATTATATGATAAATACATTAATAGTAATGGTACTAGATATAGCTTATTTTAGAATAAATTCAAATTCAGCAAATATGTGTAGTCTAGAAACCAGGGAATCTAAAGCTTGTAAGAGTGGATTTGGGAGGAGATCTAAGATGGCAGCATAGAGAGGAGTGGAAACTAAGTAGTCCCCCTAGAACAACTAAAAAAAAACCAGAAACAACTAGTAAATAATCTGGAATAACTGCAGGGGGACAGACATGACCGTCTGCTCATCATACACCAACCTGAATTAGGAGGAATGCCCGAGATCACAGCATAAAATCTGTAAGTAAAAACTGCGGATCCAAATCGGGAGACCCCTCCCCCACAGCCCAAGCTACAAAGCCTCATGGTGCCAGAGAGAAGCTTTCTCCCAGCAAGTGAATATAGCTCAGCTGAGCTCCAACAGGGGTTTTAATTAGCGAGTGTGAACTGCTCACTGTGAGGTATGAATCTCCAACAAGTAGACAGAAGCTTTGGGTGATGACCGACCTTGGAGAGCCGGAGGGTCGCCTCGGACTAGCTCTGTTCCTTTTTCGACTCAGTGGAGAAAGCCTCAGCCATTTTCAGTTCCCGGTTCTGTGACCCAGACAAGGGTATAGCACAGGCAGAGAGAGAGACCACTGAAATGCTAATGACCTCCCCCTAGGGGGTCTATCTTCTCTAAGAGGAAGGGGGTGGGGCCCAGCTCTACTACCTGCTTTTCATTCAGAACTTGGGGAAAAAGAGCCACACCTCCTCACACTAGTCAAGACTTATAGGCTAACAGGCACCACTGCTGGGCAGAAAAGCACAGTGACCGGAGGCATCAGAGGGTGGACCAATTTTCTAAGACACACCCTTAGGGAAACCAGATACTGAATATTTCTTCCTTCTGGGACCTTAGCCCATTCTGGTCTGGGGCGGCCTGATTGGGGTAACCAAGGAAACCATGCCTAGACAACAGAAAACAACAACCTACACCAAGAAAAATGAGGTTATGGCCTGTCAGAGGAACAAACTTGCACTTCAACTGTGATGCAGGAATTGAGACAACTAATAATAAGTCAATTCAAAAAATTTAGGGAAGATATGGCGAAAGAGCTGGACCATATAATGAAAACACAGGATCTACATAAGGTAGAAGTTGAAAGTTCAAAAAACCAACTGGCAGAATCTATGGAAATGAAAGGCACAACACAAGAGATGAAAGACACACTGGAAACATACAACAGCAGACCTCAAGAGGCAGAAGGAAACACTCAGGAACTGGAGAACAAGGCACCTGAAAGCCTACACACAAAAGAACAGGTAGAGAAAAGAATGGAAAACTACGAGCAATGTCTCTGGGAACTTAAAGACAAAACGAAAAGCAAGAATTTACGTGTCACTGGTGTCCCAGAAGGAGAAGAGAAGGGAAAAGGGGCAGAAGCAATAATAGAGGAAATAATCAATGAAAATTTCCCAAGTCTTAAGAAAGACATAAGGCTATGGATCCAAGAAGCACAGTGTACCCCAAACAGAATAGATCTGAACAGGCCTGCACCAAGACACTTAACAATCAGATTATCAAAAGTCAAAGATAAAGAGAGAATCCTGAAAGCAGCAGAGAGAAACGATCTATCACATACAAAGGAAGCTTGATAAGACTATGTGTGGATTTCTCAATAGAAACCATGGAGGCAAGAAGAAAGTGGGGTGATATATTTAAGATACTGAAAGAGGAAAACCACCAACCAAGAATCCTATATCTGGCAAAACTATCCTTCAGATATGAGGGAAAGCTTAAAATATTCTCTGACAAACAGACAATGACTGAGTTTGTGAACCAGAAACCTGCTCTACAGGAAACACTAAAGGAAGCACTGCAAATAGAAGGGAAAAGACAGGAGTGAGAAAATAGTTTTGGGAGGTAGTAGCACAGCAATGTAAGTACACTGAACAAAGATGACTAAATATGGTTGAAAGAGGAAGGCTGGGATCATGTGAGACACCAGAACAAAAGAAGAACGATAAAGACTGGGACTGTGTAACTCAGGGAAACCTAGGGTGCTCAACAATTGTAATAAAAGGTACAAATATGTTTTTACATGAGGTAGTACAAATGAATGTCAACATTGCAAGGTGTTAAAAATAGGGTAGGATTGGGGGAAAATACAATCAATGCAAACTGGAGGCTAGAATTGACAGAAACATTGTATTATGCTTCCTTTAATGTAACAAAAGCAATATATGAAAGCTAAATGTATATGGGGGGGTGAGGAATAGTGGCTGGGTATGGGACTCCAGGCACTGGTGATGTTGTCTGACTCTTTATTCTACTAGGTTAATGCTATCTTTCCTTTTTTCACCTTCTAGCTATCAAGTTTTTTGTTTGTTTGTTTGTTTGTTTTTCTCTCTTTCTCTTGCCTTTTTCTTTTGCCTCTCTGCCTTCTTTGACTCTTCCTCCATCTTTGTGGAAGAAATGTCCTTATATAGAGAGTGGCGATGATGCTCAATACATAAATACGTGACTATACGGGGAACCAATGATTGTTTACTTGGGACGGAATATATAGTGTTTGAACAAAACCGTCTTAAAAGAAATGGGTTGATGAAGAAAACTTGAGGGCACTATATTGAGTGAAAGAAGACAGACCCATAAAGGCAAATATTTCAGGGTCTTACTGATATGAACTAATTATAATATGTAAACTCATAGACATGAAATATAAGTTACCAGGCTATAGAATGAGGCTAAAGAATGGGGAGCGGTTGCTTATTATGAGCAGAATGTTCAACTAGAGTGAACTTACATATTTGGAAATGGACAGGGGTGATGGCAGCATGTAATGAGCATAACTAACAGTGCTAAAAGGTGTGTGAAGGTGGTAGAAAGGGTAAGCTCAGAGGCACACGTGTCACCAGAAGGAAAGTTAGAGGTTAAAAGATGGGAATGTATAAAACAGTGAATCTCGTGGTGGACAATGTCTGTGATTAACTATACAAATATTAGAAACCTCTCTCATGAACTAGAACAAATGTATGTCACTATAACTAAAGGTTAATAATAGAGAGGCATATAGGGACAAAATATATACCTATTGCAAACCATATACTACAGTTAGTAGTATTTGAACATTCTTTCATCAACAGTAACCAAAACTATGAATCAATAATGGAGGGGGGGGGTGTGGTTAGGTGTATAGGAGGATGTGAGTTTCCTTTTTTTTTTTCTCTTTGTTTCTTTTCTGGAGTAGTGAAAATGTTCTAAAAATTGAAAAAAACAAATTGTGTTGATGGATGCACAGCTGTATGGTGGTGCCGTGGGCAATTGCTTGTACACTTTGGATCTTTGGATAGTTATATGGTATCTGAACAATCTCAATAAAATAATAATAATAATAATAAAAGAGTGGATTTGGGGACATCATGACCTACTGAGCTTAGGAGACTGACTCTGGGGAAAGTGGTTTGCAAAGCTTTACACTGGGTGTCTCACTATTGGAGAACTAAGTATTGTAAAGATAAGGGAAGTTGCTCTGTATTAAGGGGAAGGCTTAAGACCAAACCATCTTAATTTTAGTTAAGGTAGAATGGAATCCACTCTACTACACCAACTTCAAGTGAGAGGGCCTAAAAGGTTAGATTACAGTTTACAGGTATTATGCCACCAAGTAAATTTCTACCAGAGAGTTTGGCCAAGTGTTTATGTCCTAGCATAGAAAAAGTGAACATTCTGATGCCCAAGTCATGAAGTTGGAGTTGTAGACTCACCAAGAGACAGTTGGTGTGCTACCAAATGGGATCCATACATTATCATCATTTATTCTTGGGTCATTTATCTCCTTGTTCCAGGAAAAGAAAAAGTCATGATTTTTAAGATCCTTCTGCTGTAGCATTTTTAGGACCCTTCTTACAATGCCCATGTATGGCTCAACTTCCTTTAAAGTTGTTGTATACACTTTTTTACTAACTCTGGATTGGGATGGCTCAGTGACTTATCACTATCATCTTTACATTTATTTATTCCAATTAACCCTTTACAGATATCCATTAGTTTTTATTTCTGCAGGTAGGTTTTAATATAAGTTCATTCTCCTAAAACTTGGTTGACTCAGATGTTATGTTACCTTACCACTTCCGATTGTTTTAGTACTTTTTAGAAGCTAGAATTCACCTAGTTTACTTGCAAGATGAAGTACTTTTGTTCATAGGAAACAACTAATTTATAATATCTGTTACTTAACCAGATAAATTGACCTTTGGAACAAAATGTGTTTTTCCCTTCAATCCGCAGGTCTCCTTAGTGTTTCCATACCACACATGTGCTATGTTTTAAAAACAGATTAGGAAAGACAATTAGTCATATGTCTGAATTTTTGATGGAAAATAAAAATGAGCTTCTGAGCACAGAATGTCCAAAATTCATCTCTCTTTTGCCTAAGGTTTACTTTCCTTAATATCAGTTATCAGTTTAATATAATATTGTTGACTTAACAATGATGTATTTCAAGCTGAAGGCAGAAATGAATTTTGCATTAATAAATTGTTTTGAGATGGACTCAAAGAGTATTTCATTATATGGGAAGGGTGGCTATAAAACATGTTTGGTGGTCTTTCCATCATTACTACCTGTGGCCCATTTGTGGAGATGACATTTATCAGTGTGACAGGGAATATTAAGCAAGTGATAGACAGTTATTAGCTGAAGTCCTGATATATTTACACCATGGGAAAATGCACTTGGTATTTTCTTTCTGCCAACTGGTCTGCTGTTCATAATTTGATGGAAAATTGATTAATCACACATTTAACTCAATGCAAGATCTTCTGCACTGTAATAAATTATGGCCATTAATCAATAAGTACAAAGTAATTCCAGGAGTCTGGAGACATGCTGGTTTCTAATAGAAAAACTTGCACTTAGGCCTTCCTGCCAGTGACCACTTCATCTGAGGTATTTTGCACCTGCCTCAATCCAATTAGATGACATAATTAATGAACCTCAGTGGTCTTGATAATTTGTTATACAAAAGAAAGAATGCTTCAGCACATCCATTAAAACCTTATTTATGAAACTTTGCAGAAAATGAAACTAAACAAAACAAACAAACAAAAAAACATGGTGGGCCAAAGCAACAGAGGATCTTATGCTGGGAATCTTGGAGTTTAAGTATAAATGTGGAAAACTGCATTTGTTAAAATAATCCACTGGGGTCTTTGTTCCATTAGAAAAGTGAACTCGGCTTGTATGCAAGAAGTTTCATGCCATCTTGTTTCTTTTATGACAAATTAAATGGTATGATTAGAAGAAGTATTCAGGAAGTATTGTTTCAGAGGCAATCTAATAAATGTTTCCTTGGTTAAGTATCAGTTACAGTTTTATATATCACAGTCATTCTGCACCTGTTTTATACAGCTAACAATAGGCTCTCAATAGATTTTAGTGAGAGAAAGCCTGGGAAGATAAAAAGAAAACTGGTTTGCAGCTAATTCTGTCACTAGGAAACGCCAGGGGTAGATTGTGTTTAGAGACTTTGAAAAACAATTAGCTATGGATTACAGGACTAAAAGGCCTTTCCTAACTGTACCTGGAAAATACTTTGCCCGTTTAATGCCTTCTAAGCTGTCACTGAGCTTGAACTTCAGTCCCAGTGATTAATGAAAAGCTGCAGGGCACAGCTAGAAGCTAAAGTCTCAATTATGAAAAAGCAGTAACTAGTTTAATGTGCTGATGCTTTTATACTTAAAGTGACAGCTATGAAAAATGGCAATATTTCCAATCATTCTTTAATAATTTATCATTCATTTATTGGCATGTCCAATGTGCTTTGCTCCCACTGTTCTTTTTCTCTTTCTAGGCTCCTGGCGTTGTAACACTGAAGAACACAATATGGTCTGGTTTGTTAAAAAGCAGACCTTCTTTTTTAGAAGCTGGGGCCTGAAACCACAAATTTACACACACACACACACACAAACACATTTCCAATTAGTGCCATTAATATCATCATATAACAATGGAGTTATGAATATTTTGAAAAGACCGTAAAGTCCAGTGACTCCTGTCTACTTCCAGGTCACAAACTGCCATTCTAATTCCTGATAAATACCCTGAATTGGATGCCTTTGGTTGCAAGATAAGCTGGACAAGGGTGGGTAGAGGAATCAGTAAATTTAATCCTGTTGTGTTGACAGAGGACTAGCACGAGCAAATTATAGAACAGTAAATGAGATGGGAGAAGATAGACACATTTTTGAAAGCAGTGGTATCAAGATATCCTGTAAAATCACTTAGGTTTGATTTTACATTTTTAATTTCATCATTAAACTGTTTGGTCAATAGTTGTAGTCCTGTCCTTTGGTATGTTTTTTTTTTTTTTAATATTCATTTTATTGAGATATATTCACATACCACGCAGTCATAGAAAACAAATCGTACATTCGATTGTTCACAGTACCATTACATAGTTGTACATTCATCACCAGAATCAATCCCTGACACCCGCATTACCACACACACAAAAATAACCAGAATAATAATTAAATGGTACAGTTTATTAGATTGTATTTATTCATCATGATTTTTACAGTGTTTAGTATTATACCTGGAACAGCACCTGATGAGTGACCAAAGAAACAAATGAACAAAGTGAATCCATGAAACTAGGCTATTATTGTATTTAAATTAAATTTCTCAAATATTGTTTGAATGTCTGCAGTATTCAAGATGCTGCAGGGTTAAAAAAATGAGTAAAACTTAACTTGTAAATCACAGTTATTTTTATAAGTACTTCAAATTGGGAGCATAATACAATATCATTAAGTTTTATATGGACTCTGTGCTGATTGGGTGGTAAAATATTTTCCCATCCCCTTAGATGGAATGAAGGCACAAATAAATATGTTTAAGAGTTCTTAAATCGCAGCTGTCTAGGATTTTGCTGAATTTGGCTTTTAAAAATAGAGTAGACTATTAGTACTCATGAAATGCTTATAAATAGTATAAATAATATCTGAAAATTACCTTAACTTCTTTTGTTGTCTAGATGTTTTTCTTTCCTTTTAAAATGTATTTTCTATAATTATACAACATATATCCCTATGCTGTATATTGTTCTACATTGTTGTAAATTTCAAAATAAAAATTTATACAACATATATCCCTATGCTGTATATTGTTCTACATTGTTGTAAATTTCAAAATAAAAATTTTTACAGCATAACAGTTTATATAACTCCTCAAAAAAAATTGTAGTAACTCTTTTGGGGAACATAGGAAGAAAGGGCATAATTTAAAAATCTTTCTTATAATTTAATGGTGGGCAACATATTTCTCTTTCTTTGATTACTGTCATCAACAGTACTAGGTACTATGCTTCTAAGGCTTCAGATCTCAAATTTGTAAATGAATATATCTACAAGTGAAAACATAAATCTTGGATTTCAAAACAGGTGGCACTTTTGCCAGTAAAATATGTATAGAATCAGTTTTAACTAAGATGGGCTGAATGTATTCCCTACTTGTTAATCTGGGTGGAAGGTAAATTTTGACACATATAGAGGTGACACTGCTTGCAAGAGCACATGGATCCTGGTTTTTGATGAGCTACTAGAATGTTATATGAGTTCAGCCACAGGGGCGGCACTCATAGTCATTTCTCTGGTAAATATGGAAGAGCGTTTGATCTCCTATATATCAAGCAGGCAGATGACAAGCTATTCATATAGGACTGGTCTAATTAAAATTGCAAAACAACAAAAACAACCATCTGGAGACACGGTTGAAAACTTAGTTTTAAATCCAACAGGCTATTTATTTGTCTTTAAAGGACCTAAAGCAGAATTTTTATTTTGTAGTCTAGGATATTTAATGCATTTGGAAAATACAATTCAACAGTATAATTACATGGAAAATCTACGTCTCTTTGGGGCAATTATAAATAGCCATTCTAAGAAGTTCATGAAATTGCCTAACTTTCTTTCTGACGATTTTCCTCTGTAAAAGGTTAGCTAAGAGAATATGAGCCCATGCTTATTCCATTGTCTACTTCCTCTGAGTTATGTAATTTGTTAGTAAGACCATCTTTACATTATATGCTGTTAATGCCTTAAATAGTACAACATCACTTTCATTTCACCTTTTCAGACCTAGGTGTAGTTCTGTTGATTTTTATTTTTTAATGACCCTGTTGTCTTCTCATGCTGTTTAATTTATCTAATATTCTTTTCAATGCTTCAAATCACTTTAGAGAAATTAATATTAAATTTGAAGCTGATCATACTGTATCTTTAGTCTTTTATTATGGTTCAGATCCGTTCCTTGAGCATAGTCTTGGTGGAAGCTTTCATGACAAACAAACATTTGTGAACTTGCCAGCACATATTGAAATATTTCATGAGTGTTGGCCTGTTATTCTCTGTAGACAATGATTCAGGCATTTGTCTGTAGACATTTGCTTACTCATGTATATGGGTATACACACACATCACTCACACCTACACACATATCTCATAGGTACACACACACACATACACAAACCCACAGTGAATTCTGGGTGCAGATAAATTCTAATCCTTTAATAAGGCTATCAAACTGTCTTCCTCTCAAGTTTAGTCTAGCCCCAATAGAACTTAAAGTTAATTTAATATATATAGTTAAATAAGTATAACATATATAAGGTTTTATATATATAAAAGTTCTCTAAATAGCTTCATTGCTTTTCCTTTGAAAGAAAGGAAGAAAGGGGTTTAAACTCAGTTTAGGGGTTTAAACCCAGTTTAAGGGTTTAAACCACAGTGAAGGAAAAAACCCCTTGGGGTGCAGAACAGCTCTAGTCTTTTTAGCTGAGGATTCCATGACCTCATTATGGAATTCTGAGAAATTCTGGAATTTTCAGTTAAACTGTTCCATCCAGAGGTAGTTCGCCCAAAGCCTTGGGGCAGCTTGTCCACATCCTTTTTCCACCAGGTCAGACAAGGCTAAGATGCTGAGGCAATGCCAGGAACATGGGCTTTTAGGCCTATTGGTAGGATTTTATCTTCTGCATCTGTCTTCTAGGATCACTCTTCCAACTCTTTATTTTAATATAGTTCTTGATATGGTAGACAGTTTTCTTCTGGGGACTATTTAAGCAGTTAACGTAGGCTTCAGCCTTAGAACATTTTTCGTAACATTCTCTCTTTCAAAATTATAGGTGGTCTATTAATGTGAACTCATGGTCTTCTTTTCCTAATAATAATATAATCATGATGATGATGATTGTGATCATGATGATGTCTGAATTTATTGAACACTATTTAAATATATTTTTATATATTAATTTAATAATCAGTATATCAATTTATTAACTTTTCACAATATCCTTATGAATTAGATATTATCCCCATTAAATAGATGGGGAACATGATGCACAGAAGGTTTAAATATCTTGCCTAAGTTTCCACAATTGGTAAATAACAAAGCCAGGATTTGCATGTAAATCGTCATACTTCTAGAATGTTCATTCTTCTTTGCTGTGCTATACATATTTCAAATAATATAAATAACTTTTAATTTAGTTAATAACATAGGTGAAATCAAGTCTTACAAAGTAACCTAAGTTGCTATGATGAGGTCTGTTCTAGTTTGCTAATGCTGCAGAATGCAAAACACCAGAGATGGAATGGCTTTTATAAAAAGGGGGTTTATTTGGCTACACAGTTACAGCATTAAGGCCATAAAGTGTCCAAGGTAACACATCAGTAATCAGGTACCTTCACTGGAGGATGGCCAATGGCGTCCAGAAAACCTCTGTTAGCTGGGAAGGCACGTGGCTGAAGTCTGCTCCAAAGTTCTGGTTTCAAAATGGCTTTCTCCCAGGATGTTCCTCTCTAGCAAGCTTGCTCCTCTTCAAAACGTCACTCACAGCTGCACTTGGGGTATCTGTCCTCTCTTAGCTTCTCTGGAGCAAGAGTCTGCTTTCAATGGCTATCTTCAAACTCTCTCTCATCTGCAGCTCCTATGTTTCTTCAAAGTGTCCTTCTTGGCTGTATCTCCTCTTCAAAACATCACTCACAGCTGCATTGAGTTCCTTCTCTTTGAGTCAGCTCATTTATATGGCTCCACTGATCAAGGCCCACCCTGATTGGGTGTGGCCATGCCTCCATGGGAATACCTCATCAGAGTCATCACCCACAGCTGGGTGGGGCACATTCCAAGCAAATCTAATCAGCACCAAAACGTCTGCCCCACAAGACTACATCAAAGATAATGGCATTTGGGGGACACAATACATTCAAACTGGCACAAGGTCTTTAGCAACTAAAAATTTTACATAAAACCCTATGTACTGTAATCTGTCCCACACAAAACCCATTTTGCAGTTACTCCTTGTCTCTTGATCATAAATAATAAAATGGAGAGAAGAAACTCATCAGAATTGTCATTATGATGTCTCCCAGTACCTGGAAAACAGTGCCCAAACTCTGGTGGCAACTGTGCTTTGATTTCTGAGCCACCCATTGGATTCTCTTCACTTTTCTTTATCATTTTTCTACCTTATCTCCCACTGTATTAAAATTGCAAGTGAGCATGGTTCTTTGGAAATTAGCTATTTATAACTCTGTGAAATATTATTTCCTTCTGGGCACTAAAATGACTCAAATTTCTGTTAATAACAGATTGGATACACACAGACCAGACGGACAGCTCACAATTGCCAACAGTAGACCAAAAAAGGCTTTCCACTGCTTCTGCCTACTTTTTTATTGTGTACCATTCCACAACCTGGTGGAGATGTTACTTCTAATGGAAAGACATTGCCAGACTTTAAATCCAGAAACTGGGAACAAGCAGCCCCAGATGCTTATCAGAACAGGAATTCTCAGTGTGAAGCCATCCACCTGAGGGAGATAAAAACCACCCTCAAACAGTATAGATTGGTCTCTCTTCTCTGACACAACGTGGGGCCTGTGGACTTGCCATCTGTCAACCCTGACCAGGAGCAGCTTTTGGCCACCTAGGAAGACTGGCTGTGAGGGGATTCTTCCCCTGCACTTTGGACTTTGTGCTGTATAAGTGACCAGGAGATTATTTCCCCTTTCTGGACTCTTTATTCAGTGCAATGAAGAGATCATTTACTGAAAGTTTCTGCTGTGCGTTTCCTGAGGAAATTCATCGAAGTTGCCAGTTCGTTTCCTGAGTTCATTGAACACGTTTGTCGAAGATCCCAGTTCATTTCCTGAGGAGTTTGTCGAAGTTGCCTGTGCGTTTCCTGAGGAGTTCATCGCACATCTTCATTGGAGTTGCCAGTTTGCTGACTGCCCTACAGAATTTGGACTCGTACATACACGCAGTTGTGTGAGACACTTTTATAAATCTTATATTCATAGATACCTCTCATTGATTCTGTTTCCCTAGAGAACCCTAACTAATACACTCCCTTTATAAAAGCCAATTCGTTTCTGGTATTTTGCATAATGGCGGCATTAGCATTCCAGAACACTGTGCTACTTTGTGGCAAGAACAGAAGAAGGTGGTCTATAGTGAGAGAGAAGAATGGAGCAGATATTGGACAAGAGTACAGTTAAGTAACACTTTGGAAGTGTGCCAGCCATATTTGCTTCCCTATGTCCAGTTGGTCCTGAGGCTGAGCTGCTTTCCTGTCCTTGAATTCTCTGAGCCATCCTTGGATTCTTATAATAAATTCTTTTAGGTTGTTCCTTCTAGTTGGTTTCTGTTACTTTCAAATAAAAGGTTCCTGACAGGTGTACTACATTTTATTCCATTGTGTAATATTTTTGTTAGATAATTCTGTCTATAGGTAATGAGACAGAAAGTAAATAAATAAAATATTTATAATCAGTACCATATTATTCTAATATTTTATAGTCACAAAGTTTTTGAAGTGATATTAAGAGAAATGCCTTAAAAATCAACTTATATTCTTTCCAATTAAATACATAAGCACATGGAAAACCTATTTATTTTGTCATTTATAAGGGAGAAGAAAGCGCTTTTGCAATTATGCTTTGTGGTTTAAAATTTTTCTACTTCCACCCCAGTCTTTCCTCCCATAATTTTTCCTCCTACTTATTTTTTTTTCTTCTACCTCCTTTTGATCATTAATAACAAAAATTAAGTGTAAATCCTTACCATACACACCAGATGCCTCTTCATATCTTTGATCCAGGTTATGCTCTAACTTGGTGCATTAGTTTTCTATTGGTTATAAAAAATACCACAAACAGTACATTGAAACAACATATAATTAAAATTTTGTAGTTATCTTGGTCAGAAGTATTTTGACCAAAATCAAGGTGTTGGGGACCTGAGTTCCTTTTTGGAATCTCTAGAGGAGAATGTTTCCTGCTCATTAAAGTTGATTGGCAAAAGTCAGCTCATTGCAGTTGTGGGGCTGAGATTCCAGTTCCCTTTGCTCATTGTCGGCTGAGGTCTGTTCCTATCTCGTAGAGATCATCAGCATTCCATCACTTATGCCTCCTTTCCAACATCTTCAGCGCAAACAATGGTGGGTGGATTGCTTCTCACATCATATCCCTCTGATTCACTCTCCTGCCTTTATTTTCCACTCTTAAGGACCCATATAATTGGATTAGACCTACCCAGATAACCCAGGACAAAATCCCCATCTCGGAGTCCTTAACTTTAATCACATCTGCAAAGTCTTCTTTTGCCATGTAAGGTAATATAGTCACAGGCTTTGGGGATTAAGAAATGGACATCTTTCGGGGCCATCATTCTGCCTGCCACACTTACTGGACTTCTGTGTTCCCATACCTTTGGGTTATGATGTGGATTTTTCTATTTCAATCATGTGTACAGAAGACTCTCATTGTATCCAATCCTAGCAGTCCACCACAGACATAATGCATTATTTTGCCCAACAGAGCTGATGTTAGCAGTGTTTTGCTTTTTTTATCTGCCCTTCCTTCTGTATTTCCAGAAGTAGTTATTGGCACCAAAATCTACCCTCTTACCCAACAAAGATGATATTCTTGACTTCACCTTCAGCACTGTTTTCTAATTTGTGACTTGCTAAGTCTTTTTGATTCTTCATCTGTCATCTTTTTCAAACCTTTTCCTTCCTCCTCATGCTATTTCACTTTACACTCTCATTACCTCTTCTCCAAATGACTGAAACATTCCTAATCATTGTCCTAAGCTTGTGTTTCTTTCCTTCCCATTGTTCTCTGTGATAATTGAATTATGTACCCCAATTTAGACATGTTTTTAATGTTAACCCACATTCCTGTGGGTGTGAACCCATTGCAAATAGGACTTCTTGAAGATACTATTTTTAGCTAAGATGTGGCCCTACTGAATGAAGTTGGGTCTTAATCCATATAACTGGAGGCCTTATAAAGAGAAGAAACTAGAAGCCAGAAGTTGTAGACGCTACCCAGGAAGAAGCCAGAAGTCGTTAGAAACAAAAAGAGCTAACAAAAGGAGAGGACAGCACCATGTGACAGGAGGCAGAGATGCAAGCAAAAGAACCCCAAGGATTGCTGGAAGCTAGCACTAGAACACTACAGACTCTAGGAGAAAGCAAGCTTTGCTGATATCTTGATTTTGAATTTCTCCTATCCTCAAAATATGAACCAATAAGTTCCCATTTTTTAAACCAATCCATTGTGTGGTATTTGTCATAGCAGATGGAAAAACTAACACATTCAATATTACTTCTCTTAAATACAACTTTGATGATGTTCCATACTTTCTTACATATTTTAGTAATTCTTCATAAGTAGTAGGGGTTACCCATGACCTAGCTTCTATCTCTTTCTTTATCCTCATTGTCCCTTTCCTTTTTTTCAAACCCTTAATCCACTCAGCTTTACTCCTTGAAGTTCCCTATTTTACCTGTGCACAGACTGTTCCCTTTCATTTAAATTATTTTTTTCTTCCTCCCCCTTCTGAGACCCTGACATTTGCCAGGTAAGCTGTTCTTCATTTGTGAAAGTTTAAGTCTTCTCTGAACTTGCCAAAGTTGCTCATGCCCTCTTCCAGGCCATCAACTTACTTTCTGAGTACCTATTTTCAGTGTTCTTCATAATGTAACAGATACTTTGTATTTTCTTCTACCTGTGTGACTCTCTCTTTATATTTTATCTCCTTGAAGTTAGTTACCATGTCTCTTTCATCTTTGTTTACCAAAGGGCCTAGCATAACATGTTACACATAGAAGGCACACTATGGTGCTGGCTGAATGGACTTGTTATGCAAAAATAACAAGATATAAAAAACAAATTTCTGGACTACCTACTTCAAATGCAAAATTTTAGTTACTTACTCAGTTCCTACCTGGAAAACAAAGCAAAACAAAAAGCAAAGCAAAAGTTCAGATTTTTCTAATAGTAAGAATCTAGCAATTGAAAAGTATCTATTTCTTGGATAGGGTATGCCCACCATATGATGTCAGGGCTCCTGAAGATTTTTAAATTACTGAAAACCCAAGTTACCACCAGTAAAGAGTTTCAAGTATTCACAGGAAGCCCATTTGGAAGGCTTGTTTCAAGATCATTTTTCATGCTTTTTCATTACATCAGTTATAATTAAACTACTTCATATATGTAATTATGTGGCATATTAATCGAGACAATATATTATGAAACTGTGTAAAACAAGGCATATAAATTTGTACTTTTTCAGGAATCTGTTAGTCCTTAATCTGCTTTTGGCCACCCACTGAGCTGGCCTGGAAGAAGCTGCCTTTTGATCTCTTTTATGAAATGACCTTTGAGGGCAAAAATAGATGAGACTAAACCTTAAAAGTTTTGTTATGAATATTCTGTTTGGCATCATGCATCTTTCCAAGATGCCAGAATAGAACACTTAACTAAAAAGGGTAACTTTAATGTCTTAGACAAATAAGGCTAAGCCCACCCTTAGGCTGCTTAGAATATGCTCTTGTCAACAAATTTGCCACAGAGTTCCTGACAGTTCCCTTGTCCAGTGGGTAGAGGCCAGCATGGAATCACTTCCATGTTTACAATCCCAGAACTGATCTTTTATTATTCTGGTATCCCTTTCACCACATAGTCCTCAGTCCTCACTGTGCATAGCTGGCTGATGCTCCCATCTGTAATTAAGAACAACATATATACTCAGAAGGTAGAAACAGTTCATATTTATAATGCCAAATTGGTCTGTCCTTCTTTAATCAGAAAAGGCTTACTTAAAGCCTGTGTAAAGGCTGCAGATGAAAACAGCTCACAACAGTCAAATTAATGGATTCTGAGGCTATTTTTAAAATGTTTTCTTAATAATAGATGCAAGAATAGTGCCATGATGAAACAATGTTAGATTTCTCTTGAAAAAATGATGCAAGGAGGGTTGATTCCTTCTTTCAGTGTTTTAACCTCTGAACTAGATTAACCAGTTCACTTTCCCTCTACTATTTGCTCATTTAGCAAACATTTATTGATGGGCCAATATATGAGAGGCACTAGTTCTAAAAATAGAATAAGGCTCTAATACTCTCTACACTATGCTTTGTATTCTCACTATTACATGTCTAAGTGTCTATAATTCTTCCCTTGCCCAGTTGCTGAAGTTTCTTTGTGTGTGTTTTCATCTTTAACTTCTTTGCCTAAAATTGGTTTCTATTTTAGTTTATTTTTGACCAAACTGCTGCCTACTTTTGTTGCAGAGGTGATTACAAGTTGAAGACTATTGATAGAACCATCTCAGAAAAAAACTACTTTTCTGATGTCTTCACAGAAAGGATTAGATGGAACCCCAACCATAACAATAACCTCAAGGAAATGGAAGAGTCCAAAGAAATTGTGTTGGGATATTCATCTTGCTTGGGAAGAGAAATGCTTTTTCAGGCAGAAAGGTAATGTGATGTTAAAGGGACAGGAAACTAAAGACCGGAAGTATTTGAAATGAATTAAAGGTCAGAGAGAAAATGGGGCTGTAAAACAAGTTAATCATTAAGAATATACAAGATAAATGGATAGAAGAATTCTAAATCCAAATGTCGATTTATGGAAATAGTAAAGAGACATATGATGCCTGATCTAAAAAAAGGTAACACTAGTCCAAGAAAAGTTGCACACACAGACACACACTCCCCTTGCCCTCTCTCTTTTTAAAGAAAGACATAACATGGAGGAAGACTTATGTGATCTGATGAATGAAAAACCAGTTGGGCTGAAGAAGAAATGAGAAGAATGAGAAATAAAAGTGAAAAAATATGAGAAGATAAAACTTGTCTAGGCAAGTGTAAGGATAAAAATAAAAACTCTTATTTTTTTTAAAAAAAGACATTTGAAACTATAAGGGCCCTCTCCATAGAAAGTAACAAATCAGTCAATTATTTGACCTATCTAACATAGAGGCTATACTTTCTTTTTAGAATACATATATACACATGCACAAAATTAGCAAATTTGGAGAACTATTTCAAATTTCTTCCATGCTTTTATTTTAAATGAATAAATGATAGATTGCTAACTTCTGAATTATAAAAGTTGAATAATTGTTTAAAATTTTAGAAATACCTTGACATGTTACCATAAATTCAAATCTGTAATACATTTAAAAGGGTGAAAAAAAATTCATTATTTTTAAACTGCCCATTTAAGAAAAATTCGTGTTACTTTAAATTTATTTATTTTTAACATTAATATGTTATTTTTTGTTAAGTAATAAACATCAGGGACCTTATTTCTATGATCTCTGGTGATACTCTATGATATCACTGTTCTAACTTTTATATATACTTAAAGATGATGCTTGAGTGATTTGTGTCACTACTAAAAGTTAAAGCTATGCCTCTACAGATGGTTAAAGTGAGTCTTTAAGTATTTATTTATTCAGCATGTTTGATAGGTGGACAGAAAGGGTAGCTGAATGTTAAAAAAATCAACACTGACTACTTACTACTTATATCTCACAGAGATAGCTGTTACTAGCCTTTTAGTATATACTTTTTCTTTCAAATTCTTTCTTTTTCAATTATCACACATATCTATGTGTTTGTACTTTTCTCCTAACACACAGTGCAATGTATTCTGTCTGGTAATTTGCTTTTTCATGCAATATGTCATGAACCTCTTTCAATGTCAGCAAATGAAATAATGGTGGAATATGATCCATATTTTTAAATGTGCTATAATTTACTCATAAGTATTGATGAGCGCTATGTTGCTACTAACTTTCTTTTCTCTAACCTACATTCTCTATTTAAATCCTTAGGCATTTCTCTGCTTGATTTCTCCTGAATTGTTGGGTCAATATCATACATGTTTAAAATATTGTTACATATTGCTAAAAGTTGCTAAAAAAAACTGCATGCTTTCACCAGAAATATCAGAAATATATGAATTAATTTTCTTGAATTCCAGACAATGCAAGTTATTTCCATTATTGAAAAATCTTTGTCCATCTGATTTTGGGAAAAAATGGTTATTTTTCATTAAAATTTCAAATTTGCATTATTAATTAGCAGAGAGTGGGCATTTTTTCAGATATTTATTGTCTATATATTTCTTTTGTGACTAGTTTCAGCATCCAAATAGAACAATTTTTTAAATCTTTGTTTTTCAGTGAACAAAATCAGTGCATGGGACAATAAGGACATTCTTACTTTTTAATTTTTCAAGAATAAGGGATTCTTATTTTTAAGTTCATGTGGAATAAAATGTCAGAGAAGCTGTTTCTGCATTCTATTTTTAAATGTTTTTTTATAAAAATCTGAGTTAATATTTCTAAGATGTATTGCTCACTTAAGGTGTTTGAACTCCAGGCTTGATTTGCTAATTTTCATATGCCATTATTAAATAATGAACTGTTAAAATATGGAATATTTTATAAGAATTATGGAAAAAATGAGATATAATAAAAATGACTGAGATTTAACCTTTTAAATACTTAACTTCAATCTCATATGTTTACTTGTCTGATTTTGAATACAGAAAGAAAACCTTGATCTACCCACAGGTAGAAATGCTGTCAGTTGTCCTTTCCCCAGATGGGCTTCCTATAAATATCTAAAACTCTTTACTGGTGGTTACTTGTTTATTTAGTAATTGAAAAATCTTTAGAAGCCCTGACATCATATGGTGGGCAAACTGTATCCAAGAAATAGATGATATCTTTCCAGTTGATGAAATAGTACTGCTAGGAAATCCATGTCAATCGGATCCCTGACATCTGTGCAATTTGTGTGCAAGATTTTATTTTAATTCTTTCAATGAACTGAGTCTTTCCATTCTGTTTTTATTTGCTGACAGTAGAAAATATGTCTACCGTTCATTTCCATAATGAATGGGGTGGGAAATTAATTCTATGGGGACTAAGATTGTTTGGTTTGCCATGAGACATATTCACCACTTACAGTTTTTTTTTTTTTTTCCTGTTTGTGCTATTGTGGTACACTGTTAAAAGATTGTGCCATAAATCCAAAAGCATGTTTTGCAAAGTTCATATCTGCATCTGCATTTGCTACCTTTAATATTAATAGGAGTGTATCTTTAAAGTGAGTAAATTGAGAAAGTGGCTGAAACTATAGTTTATAAAAGAAGATTAGTGGGTTTAATATGCACTGGAGAGTAAAAGAAAAATCTTATTACTGTATGGAGAAATTACCTCATAAAGAAGCTAATACAGCAGGCTAGGGAGTAATTTTTAACAAGGTTTTTATGATGCACAAGTGTAGGCAAGTTAATGAACTTATCTTTCTAGTTATTTTCAGATTGTAATGATGCTCTTCTTTTCTAGTTCTTGTGCTTTAAAAAGTAAAATACATTTAATCACCTACAATAAAACTAATTCATTACTTTAATAAATCAAGTACAATCTTATATCTTACTCTGAAATGTTGTTGCAATAATGCTGGAAACCAGATCAGGTGCTAATGTTTAGCATGGAACAGAGCAAAAGGTAACCATGAAGCTTATTTATTATTTAAATTAAATTGTCTCATTTTGACAGTACACAGTCACTTTGGGAAGATTTGACTCCCTTTTCAGCTATTGGATGCAGGAAGTAGAGACAAAAGAATGAGAAAATACTTTATTTTAGTAATCACAAACCTCTTTGCAGTATGACCATTTAGTCCGTGAGAGTCACAGAAAAAACTGCAGAATGTCACATTTTACAGTAAATAACTTGAGGGGAATCCAGTAAACCCACGATTCCTTCTACCATCATCTTTCTTGCATCAGTTAGGGATTATTTAGGAAGAGCATGTCTGCATGTTTCTATTCAAAGACAAAGACAGCCTCTTGAACCCCTATACTGATTGCCGAGAAGCTTTTTGTACTGTAAAGGTGATGGATTTGTCAAAATAAAGAGAGGAAAAAGGTAAATGGATAAAGAAATTATGTGGAAAATGAATTCCTTTGTAATATCTAATCTAAATCAGATTTATGATAACACATTTACCATCCGTTATTATAAATTATGGTATATAAGGTACAAACGCACACACACACACAGCACACACACTCTCACCCAGAATAAATGATACCTTATTTTAATTTAACTTTTCTTCAATATCAGAATAACTAAGAAAATATTTTTAATTTGAATGACCACTGTGACATCCTACATAGACTATTCCACCTGAGAAACAGTACTAATCTTAGGTAGAATTTTGTAGTGGGTACACACTGTCTCCTGATTTTATCAATGTGATAACACAGCCTTTCATAGCACATTTAGGGTCCTAATGCCCTGCAGCCCAAACACTGGATGCTAAGGTCCCTTTTGGTAGTATCTATCCTGAATGTCAATTTATCTCCTGGATATTTCCTACCTTATTTTACCTTCCACCTGTCTCCAAATCAATACTTTGTTGTCTTATACTACCCCCTTAGCATATTCTCTGCTAAATTACAGCGGGTCATTTTGGGTTTACAGTAATTCATGCTAATGTGCTAGCCAGCTGATAGATTACCATCCACAGATGGTAAAACGCCTATTTCTTCAGATCACTCTTGTATTATGCTGATCACAGTAAATTCAGGCATGGTTGCAGGCTGGTGGAGAAGGTACTATATTTTCATCAGGGTTATTTTGGGTCTTCTTAAATGACCCCATATAAGTAGCTGCCTAGTCTGAGTATCTGTGAAGTTGACTTTCCAGGTAATTAATGTTAGAGAGCCATAAGATATAACTGTACAAAAAACTTCGTATAATTTTATATATAGTGAATATACATTGTTATTTAGATTTTTGTCTGAAGTAAACATAGGCAGAGCAAGCATGGGCATTCATACTGCCTGTTAAGTATTCACTGTATGAATTCTGTCTTAGGCATTGATTTCTGCGCTACAGAAATTAGATCTCTTAAGTGGTATCCAAATAATGGTAACTACTCAACCAAGTTTTCAAAGGTAATAGATTTGTATAAGGACAGAATTTCTTGATGCCAAAAATATATTTTGTTATAATGAAATAAGTATATAGTGGTGTGTTTTTCTGTATTGAATCATTTTACACCCAGTGTAATTCTCGGCTTTTGGAAATAGTCTGATAGATTATATGTCTGATATGTGCCTCTCCTGAGGTCTTGGCAGATCTGTCCCTGGTGGGGAAAGTGTCACATGACCACCCAGAAGGCAGTCTGGAATGCTTAATTTCACTCTGGAGATTAGTTGAATTGTTGGATAGAGACCTGTAATCAGTGCTGGACTGAGAGGTTTTCATATGTAATATCCATTTTTCTGCTCTAAATCATTCATCCTGTCTCTTTCTCACCCCAGGTCATGCCTCTCCAAATCTTCAAGAGCATTGTTGTTCTTGTGTTTTAAGGAAATGAATACCTCTGGGAAGTTCTTTCTCCTAAGCTAAGCCAAGAAGACCCATTTTAAGTGATATGATGTGTGCAATGGAAGAAAGAGAAGAAAGTAGGCAGACTATTGAAGTAGCATCAGTGAAGTGGAAGTGGAGTTGGTCACTGTGGCTTTGGCAGTGTGGGTTGGGACAGGATGGGTTTTGGCCAGAATAGACAGGGCCACTGGGTGGTGAGATTGAGAGACGCAGCCTGCAGCCATGCCAGCGAGGAAGCACTTTGCAAAGTCTCTAGGAATCAGAGAGGTAACCAGGTCAAAGTCTGATGCAACAGTGGGACTTAGTAGATATTTAAATTCTTATATAAAATAACAACTTTCATAGTTTCTTTCTTAATGCAAAAAAAATATCGTCTAATTTTGGGTGTTTAGGACTTAAATTTTTTTTACCTACCTTATCTCTCTCTCTCTCTCTTTCTCACACACACCATCTTTCTTTCTTTTTTTCTTTCTAAGTAGTACCATAATTGCTGTTTAGGTTAATTCTAGAAATATAATTGCTTGATCAAAACATATGAAAAAATGAAAAAAACTTTAATAATATTTCCAAAGGATGGCTTTCACAGATATTCTACAAACTTGCTCTCCTTCCAGCAATGTATAAGAGTACCTGTATCTCTGTCAACTCACCTACAGTGGATATTATGATTGAACAGAATTATGGGTAATTTGATAGATATAGGCTGCATATGAGGCCTGGTACTTATCAGAACTCAAAATTCCACAGAAGCTGGACCACATCTTCCCATGATGAGTTGCAAAAGGGCAGTAATCTCTCTAAGGAATAATTTTACATTCCCTTGAAACTATCCCTTTATCCTGGAATAGTTTGGTAAGATTTCCTATTTCTTCATGTGTCAGGAAAACTCAGTATGATCATTTTAATGTGCTGGTTCTCTACTCATTAAAAAATTTCTAATCTATGGTCATATTCTGGCCTTAAAACTAACAAATTGGCTTTAAGAATTTCCTTTTCTTTTATGTCCTTTCCAAGAACAATGGAATCATCAGGGGTCCCTAGCTTTTTTTGTTTTCTTAGTTTTCTTGATGGTGTCCTATGGGCAGTCAGTTTATAACTTGGTCATAAGTGCAACTGCGTGTAAGGACTGTGGTCAGCTGATGTTATAATTAGTGATTGTTCACAAAGAGAGCAAACCCCTCAGAGTTAGTCCACTTGTAATAATAGCATTCAGGGCCAAACTGCATATATGAATCTATGTGTGTATGTATTTTTGCTGCGGTTGAGGAAGTAGTGAATAAAAGTGAATAAACGACTGTGTAAATTAAAGATTCAAAGTGAAGTGGAATTTTCCTGAGAAAGTGCTTCTTATTACTTTATTTGTGACATTAGAAAAAAAGTAATAAGTACAAACCTCATCCATGCTGTTTTTCCATTCTTTGGAAAGGCGATTTTAGCAGATTCCATGGCATCATCAGATAATTCAGATCAACAAATGTGTCGTATTTGTCCTATGACTTTCCTTTGCAAAGTCCATGCACTTTTCTAGTCTTTCTTTGTCCAAAAACTCAGTTAGGAACCTGCTGAATATAATGGCTCATGAACATGTGGTATATAACTCATTTTGGTTAACGTATTCCACATGTCTCTGACCTGTTTATGAAGTAGTTTCTTTTATCTATTCTATTTGTCTCATTTTCTTCTGTTCAGAACACAGCCATTCTCTTTCATGGTATTTGCTACTGAAAATGTTTATTATAAATGTTTTATACTCATAAATTTATTTTACATATATATAATGATGCTTTCAGTAAAAATCAGGACCGCAGAGCCTAATCCTCCCTACACCATATGGTATAAATATTTTACCTTTAAATATAGGCTTTAAAGATAAGGAAACAGTCTATTTAAAATCTGTTATTCATATGGACATCAAACAGGATTACACATTCTCATTTGTTATTAGTCATTTGTTATTTGGAAAACATTTTACATGGATAATCAACCATGTAAGAATTACAGAGCACTTTACAAATCCATTTATTAAGGTAGATTTGCCTAAAGTGTGTCTGGACAGAAGGTAAATGGAGGGTGGATGCATTCATATACAAAAATGGAGACACTGAGCCTTTGCCCGTAATACAAACTGGAGCACACCTCTCGTTTGATATTAATGAGTCTTGCTAATCCGAGTGCTCTCCTGATTCATTATCCAGGCCACAATAAAATGCACCCTCTTAAAATGTATGAGGACTAAACACTCTCCCTCTGCATCCACCCTGAAATCAGAGGTTTATGTCTAATTAAGGATGAGAATCACTCAGCCAGAGCTGTCAGTGTCCATGGTCGCTGTCTGAAGCAGCTTCCCAAGCAGCTTTCAGGGATGCTGAGAAATCTGTCAGGGCAGATGCAGCCCAAGAGGCTCCACACACAAGCCAGGTTGTCCTTGTGAGAACTCAGGACTGGTCACGCCAGCTGGTTTCATTTCTGCATTGGACTTCAAACCCCGGGGAATACATGCTCCTTTCCTGCTTCCTGTAGGCCATGGTATGTACAGAAAGAGTGTTGCCCTGAATCTACCATGAACTAAAGGCAACTCACTTTGCTTTCATTTTCTACAATAGCTAAGTGGACGATAATCCTTATCTTGCCTAATGCGTAAGAATATTGTGAGGATAAAATTAGATAATGGGCATAAAAATGTTTCAGAAGTTTAAGTGTTCTTCATCTTTGTGCTTTTCTGTACTTAAATATTTTCGGTAATAAACATTATTTTGTAATATAAAAGAATTGCTACGTTCTCCTTTTTAAAAGTTCTGTCTGTATGTGGCATGAACCTGTTCTAGGTTTGCTGGCAAATTAAAACAACAAGAATTAATAGTGGCAGAAAAGGGCAATTTGTAAATACACTGAGAGCAGAACCCAGTGTGAGGTGAGTTTATTATTAAAGGTTTGAGAAATAGATGAGTACAAACATATACTTTCTGAATCATAACTACGTGCGCAAAAGAATTCAACATCATCGGGTTAGCCGATAACACAAATGCTTATTGTCTCTCCTGTTCCAGTGTCACTTAGGAATCACCTGTAGTAATGAGACAATTAGGAATTTGCGAGCCTAAGGAGGAGCTTCAACAACGTCATCCTTTGTGAAGATTAACCCTTTATCAAGCAGAGTATCAAGATTCCTGGGCCCTCTGTAACTTAGGGGTCATTCATTTTGTACATGGTTAGGCCTGTGAAAAGAGAAGGAACAGAAAGTAGGCGTGGTCTCTCTTTTCCAAGAACTTGCTAATGGATACTATGAATAGCTAATCCCCTTCACTAGTAAATCTTCAGTCCACTCCTGACCATCAGAACCCCAGTCCTTTCCTCAAAATGTCCACATGATGGTTCTGTTTGTATAGCTTGCCTTTATTACATTCTTAACATTTCCCCAACCATACTGCGATCCCATTTGGAAATGGCATCCTCTTATAAGTGGAAGTGTAGACATTTAAAAATAATTGTTGGCCTATCAGTGTTTCCTAATAGTGATTACAGGAAACTAATGGCTGCTGGAAAGCATACACTAGAGGGGAAAGAACCTGTCATCCTTTGGCTAAATGTTGAACCTGTTTAAGTGATGTGTTGGTTACATTTCTAATGATGTGTTAAATTGGCCTTAGGTAACCAGGTCACAAGGTTAGTAGAGGCCAGTGTGCTTGTTTGAAATCTGTTATGTACCCCAGAAAATCCTATGTTCTTTTACTACGATCTTGTGGGGGAAGACCTGTGCTGGGGTGGGACCTTTTGATTAGGTTGTTTGCATGGAGATGTGACCCCGCCCATTCAAGAGAGCTCAGAGATGCTTAGAGAGAAAATGCCCAGAGTCATTTTGAAACCAGAACCCAGAAGGGAAGGACCAGCAGACGTCACCATGTCACCATGTGCCTTCCCATGTGACAGAGGAACCTCAGATGCCATCGGCCTTTCTTCAGAGAAGGTATCATCCTGTTGATGTCTTAACTGGGACATTTTCATGGCCTTAGAACTGTAAATTTGCAAACTAATAACCCCCCATTGTAAAAGCCAATCCACTTCTGGTATATTGCATTCCAGCTGCTTTAGCAAACCGGAACCCTAGTATTAGTTGGGAAGGAGCTTTGAATCTCCTAAAGTGATAGTCTTCCACTCCTGTAGCAGTAAGCAAAGGCTCATATGTCTATGTAATTAAAAAAGAATTATAGAATTTTAAATTTTGTTTATGTGTTTTAACCTCATTTCTTGGCCTGTGTTGGTCTCTTTATGTTTTCATTTCAATATTCACCTCAAGTTCCATTTGCTTCTGCAGTTAAATTTACATTAGTTCTTGGCAGTAGAATCAACAAAGGACACTTCATCGCATACATCCCATCAACTTTTTCCTTCTGCAACATAAATGGTAAGTTGGAGACCACTTCCTCTTGAGATGCAGAGAAGAGTTTAGTTTGGGAGTGAAAGAAAGTAATGAGAGTGGTCCCACAGGCAATGCAGGCAAATATGTTTTATTACTTAAGGTAATAATGAATTTTAGGTACTGCAGAAGGTTCCTTTACATTCTTCAAATAAGGCCTCCCAGTACCAAACTGTAAAGTTGCTCAGAGACTTGAAACAAAATATTTGATTCCTGTTCCCATTTCCTGTAGCTTCTATATTCCAAAATGTCAGTGAAATTTCTGACTTTCACTTTATTTCCTCTCTATAGCTAGTTAGTCTTCAAGTAGCCTTGATTTTCCCTTTAAAATATCTTGATATCCATTCTTTGTCCTTCACTGACATTGATATATCACTCCAGATTAAGCCCTTCTCACTTCCAGTACCAATTACTGAAACATTCTATTTGATCCAATAGCCATATAATGGTATAATATCTTGATAGACTATTGTTGTATAATGGAATAGAATACCAAAAGTAATCAGATACAATAAAAAGACAATGTAATTATGACAGAGATGACAAAGCAAGTATGGAAATGGAACTATTTCAAAAGAAAACTTATTTCGGCAATTGTGATATTTGCAAATATTTAATGAGATAGCTTACAACACTGTGATTACTGTCTTTACAGTAGTACAGAAGGTAGTACGTGTAGTCACTTTCCAGGTCAATTATAATAAATGCTTGCGATTGATTTCGATACATTTGGACAGTCTATATAGTCTTGGTAATTCCATGGACTTCCTTTGTTATTAATAATAATAAAATTTTATTTTTTTAGAAGTCTGAGTTTCAGTTGTTCCATCATTTTTTTTTAAAAAAATACTGCCTTTGTCCTGCCATTTTACCCCTATGGTGGAAGTGTCAAGTGTGTGCATGATTTTGAAGGAAGTATAGTATTTAGTGATGTTTATTATCATCAGTTTAGCAAAAGATTAGGTTGGGTAGAAGAAGAAATAATTAGCAAAAATAAGTTGGGGAGATATTAGGTGAATTCCTTTGAAACTGTATTGTCTATACTATCAAAAGAGGGAATAATCATTTGAAAATTAAAAACTACTATTTTCTTTTGCTTTTCCTAAACAAAGCCTTCACTCTAGTCAGTTATGCACCCATCTGCCAGGGAGCATGGATGTGGGGACATTCGACATGTTACAGTAGGGCTCAAATAGAAAGAACAAATGCAAAATAGGATTATGCAACAAGACAATAGTGTCATAAAACAAGCTATTGCCCTGAAAGAGGATTTTTCCAGTTCCTTGTTCTCCTCCTTTAGCATATCAAAGCTCAGCATTGAGTACCTAGCTTCTAGTATTGTCAGTATAAAAAATTTTTTTTAAGCCGGAGACAGTGAAATCTGAAGGCTTGCTACTGCAGGGAAAAAGGAGGCTGTGATTTAGGGCTGGCTAAAGAAGAACTTGTCTACCTTTGGGGAAAATGGGAAGAAGAGAAGGAAAAGAGAAGGCATTTATGAATCTGGGACTTTGACCTAGAGAACAAAAGTGTGCTAAGTAAGGCAGGATAAACACAAGGACAGAAGTGTGTTGGGAAGCTCATCTTTAAAAAATCCCAGGTCAATTTATTTAACCTTATGCAAAGGAAATATCACCACCATTTTTGGTTCACATCAGTAGAATTTAAGATTATATAAAGATGTGTATATAGACTTTAGTGTCTAGTACAGTCCCTGGTATGTGGTGGATTTTTTTTTTTTTTTTTTTTTTAAAGTTCAGTGAATTAGGAATAATTAGATAATCACCTGCACTGGGACACAACCCACCTTAGATATTACTGATACTTTTTCTAGGTCACTGTGAGGAACCAGGGCCTGGGGCCCCACCCCCTCCTCCATTCTCCATTATTGAGATACATGCAGCCTCCTACATTAAAGCTTCCCTTCCCTAATCACTGTTAGTAACTGTTAGTAACCAAATCTCAGGAGACCTTGTTGTAACCAAATCTCATGAGATCCTGTTGTAACCTCATGAGAAACTCTGTAGACACAAATCTACTTATAAAGAATCACCCCCTCCTCGGCACACCTTTCTTTCTCTCTCTCTGTGGAATGGTGGAAAGTTGACTTCACTCTCCCAACCTGCCGCCATCAGGAAAAAATTGTCTCCTGTTTTGTAAGCCCCTAATTAAACTCATGGGTAACTCCATGCCAGGCATGGTCTTTGGTCTTGGGCTAATCTGGGTTGGAATAGTCACCAAAGACAAAAACATAATGCACCTTTTTTTTTAAGTTGGCTTGGTAATATTTGCTCTCAGATTAAAAAAAGTATAGTAGAAAGACCATTTATAGATCAGCTTTAAGGAATAAATGTTATGAAAATGCAAGTTTTAAAAATAAATGTTCTATAGGGAATTTACAAATTATTTTTGGAGGAAAAGGGAGATCCTTTACTTTTGAAACAGGAAGTATCTGAATAGGAAGCCAATGTCCAACATTGCATTGCTATTCTCAACTGATGCTGGTCACCAAACCCAGGCATTCACATCATTGCCAAAAGCTGTGAGCAGCATGTGTAGGTAATCACATGTCCCTTGCAGGCCATTGAACCGGTGTCTCATGAGCCCTTAATAACACCCAGCTTCACAAAGTGCAGGAAGAAAATAGACCTGAGCAGCACTATAATACAATTTAGTAGTACCATGTACAATTAGAATAGATAAAGATAAGCAAAAATATCATTAGATATTCAGGGGTTTCACTCAATTTTAATGTATGAGAGGACACTGGCAGTATGAATGCCCTTTGCATACAAATTTATTCTGGTGTCTTTCTGTCCCTTACCCTCTTTAATTTTTTTTTTTTTTTTTTTTTTTACCTATTTCTGATGCAACAGGGCACAGGCAGCAAGTGATACAGGAGACTGCACTGCAAAGTGAAGTAAGGCTAGAACAGAATGAAGTGTTAAAGGTTTCTTTTTTAAATTCACTGGACATTCACACCCAGCTTTACAAATCACTGATCAGTGCATGCAGTACTTCAGTCAAGCAAGTGAGGAAATGCATTAATGGGTGTCAGAAAACAGATTACTAAGGCATCAACCCAGAGCCAACAGTCCTGTGAAATGGCAAAATTCAACTGTGAAAGACAGGTCTTGGAGATACGTGGTGTCTGCTTCCAAACGTTTTCCACTGCAAACTACTATGTAAAATACTAGATTTTCATTACTGGATCTTCAATTCATAATATATTATAATTATTATTGCTATCATTATATTTGCATCAGATCATGTATTTGTAACAGATTCACAGGTAAATATCGAGGCAAAGGAAAATAGAGGTTTTGATTGTCATTTATTTAAGTTTAAACTTTTAGTAGTTGAAATTAATAAATTATTTTGGAATAGATGGAGTAGATTTAAGACAAGATGTTAAATTTAAATTATGTATGGGTTTCACATAGAGCAGAATGAGAAATTGAGGGTGCTGAGAGCTATGGGAAAATTACGGACACCAAATAAAATCCAGATTTCAGACCATGAATTGCATGGTCTAGTGCTTGCCTGCTACTCCAACTTCATCTCCTCTCACGGGCTCAGCCTCAGGAACATGTGACCTGTGCATTCACACAAGGCTCTGGCTCAGAAGCAACTCATGCTTGGTTTAATGCTCTGCTGCTGCCATCCAGAAATTCTTAAAAATTTTATCTTTGAATTTGTGCTTTGTAAGTATAGTCCAGTAAGAAAATGGAGCATGCCTGTGAGCAAGAGACATGTGCAATGTGTTGGTTCCCTGTTCCCTGATGCCCCAGTTCGCTATGCCCTATAAGCACCAAAGTCCCATGGACGCATGATGCCTGGGAGCTCCACAAGACTCAAAGAGTAAGTGGGGCTGCTGACAGTTTCCAGAGACTAAGATTTCCTTCCCAATGAGGCCTTGAATGCAGAAAGAATAAAATGACATTCTAAGATGCATGATGGAAGAACCCTATCATGTCTTTTCTTACTCTTACTTCCCTGTATTAGCCAATCACTTAAACTGGAAATGATGACATAGAAGGAAAGGAAAAGGGCATGCCACTCACAGTTCCTTCTTCCACTTTGTCCTTCCTTACTTAACAGTAAGCTGAAAGTAAGGAGAATGTTGGTAGAATGTATGAGTATCAGAAAGTGAAATAAAGACAGTTGAGCTAGTTTTGTGCAGGATTTTCACTGTTCTGATAAGAATACAATACATACGTATGAACTATGAAGTATAAATTATATAATTTCAGTGATTCTGTGTACAAGGTAAATGGTCTTATATTTGCATTTAAAGCTGGCATTGCGTAGTCTGAAGATGAGTGGCAAAATTCATGCTAATGATTTAACATTTTATTTTAATTTTTTTTACTGAAAATGATATTAAATAGCAAGTTAAAAACAACATGACAAATTGAGAGAGAGTGTGGAAGAAAGGAAGAGGCTTATAATTTAGTACCTTTGATGGCATTTTTTCCAGCTCTTTGAACAAGGGTTCCACATGTTCAGTTTGCACAGGGGCCCACCAATTATGTAGCTGGCCCTATACCCACTCTCCCCTTTGACCACTACACTGGAGTCTCTCTTTTTTGTGTCATACTGTATTGAATGTCTTCTTTTTTTCTATCTGGACATATTTTTCATCTATTTTTCTTGTGGTTATGATGGGGTTGAAATTGAGCATCCTAAATATATAATAATCATATTTGGTTCGATACACATAATTTTCCTGTACCCCTCTGTGCTTTCACATTTTTATTGTATTTGTTACCATTTAGAGCTTTGTACATTGTATGTCCACAGCTGTAGATTTATTATTACTTCTTATGCATTTGCATTTTAGCACCTTTAAGAAGTATGAAGTGGAGTTACATACCAAACAATACACTACAGTAATACTGGCATTTATAATTACCCAAATGGTTAACTTTACCACAGGTCTTTCTTTCTTTATCCTACTTGGAACCACTGTCTAGTGTCTTTCCTTTCAGGCTGAATAACTCCCTTTGGCATTGCTTGTAGGGCAGGTCTAGTGATTAATTCCCTCAGCTTATCTGGTAATGTCCTAATCTGTCCCTCATTTTTGGAAGTTTGCTGGATATACAATTTTTGTTTGGCAGTTGTTATTTATTTATTTTTTTTTTTCCAGCACTTTAAGTATTTCAAGCCACTAACTTCTTCCCTCCATGGATTCTTATGTGAAACCAGCACTTAATCAAATTGAGGCTTCTTTGTACATAACGCATTGCTTTTCTCTTGCAGCTTTCAAAAGCTCTCTCCTTGTCCTTTGCATTTCATAGTGCAATGATGGCGTAGATTTTTCTTCATGTTTATTCTGTTTTGTGTTCTCTGAGTTTTTTGTTTGTTTGTTTTTGTTTTTTATAATTAAATTTGGTTTTATTGAGATATCTTCATATACCACACAATCATCCATGGTGCACAATCAGCTGCCCACAGTGCCATCACACAGGCATGCAGTCATCACCCCAGTCCATCCCCAAACACCTTCCGCACACCAGAAAGAATAAGAATAAGAATAAAAAACAAATGTAAAAAAGAACACCCGAATCATCCCCCCCATCCCACCTTATTTTTTCAGTCTTTGTCCCCATTTTTATACTCATCCATCCCTATACTGGACAAAAGGAGTGCAATTCACTAGGTCTTCACAACCACACCATCACCCCCTGTAAGCCACATTGTCATACAGTCACCCTCAAGAGTCAAGGTCACTGGGTTGGATTTTGATAGTTTCAGGTATTTATTTCCAGCCACTCCAATATATCAAAACCCAAAAAGGGCTGTCTACACAGCACGTAAGAATGTGACCTCTCTACTCCACACAGAATCTCCCAGCCAGTGAAACCCTACTTTGCCTCACCTTGCATCCCGTTTTTGGTTAAGAAGATGCCCTCAATCCCATGATGCTTGGTCCAGATCCATCCCTAGGAGTTATATCCTGCATTGCCAGGGAGATTTACACCCCAGGAGTCAGGTTGCACATACGGGGGAGGGCAGCGAGCCCACCCATCGAGCCAGCTTAGCTAGAGAGAGAGGGTGACATCCAAGCAAAAAAGAAGCACCCAGGGGGAGATTTCCAGGTACAATCACAAGCTGGCTTAGCTGGGTCCCTGCAGCAATGAGCCCCACAAGTGCAAGTCCCAAGATAGAGAGCTCAGCACACCAAACCTCCAGTCCCCAGTGTTTGTGAGAACATCAGCAACAATCCAGGTGAGGAAGTCCAACACCTCCACACCTTCCCCTAGCTCCCTAGGCGGGGCACTGCACATATATCTTTATTCTCTGCCCGAAGTACCCCGAGATGTGTTGCCATTTCACACCAACCTATCCGAACCCACCAGATCCCACCTCCTATTCAAAGCTCCATGCAACCATGGTGCTTGAACAAACTGACTGTAGAAGTTACATTGTTTAGAAAATACAGATCCTGCACAAAATAAACATCTCCCCTGGTCTCACATGGAAGTCAAAGCTTCAAAGCACAGTTGGTCTCAACCTGCACCCTTCGGCCTGATCTGCCCCAGTCCCAACCAGATCTGCTTCATCCACATCTCTAGTCAAAGCCTGGGCTCTCTGGCAGCTTTTTTTCAACAGTTACTGTATACGCCAATGCTGACATTCATATCTGCTGAGCTCTAGCCCCGAGCCCCAGGTGCCACACAAACACCCAATGCTTCAGAGACTGACCAGGCCCTACACAAAGGGATCAGCATCTCTGAGTCAGGAGACAGCCACCACAGCTCAGGAATAGATTTGACTGCTGTAAGAGCCCACAACCCAGCGACCACCACAATAATTCTTCCCCTGATAAACTGTGCTCTAAGATTCAACTCTGAGCCTACACACTGTAGTTTAGTTAGTCCATACCGGTGAGGCACTACAATGCCTATGCTTTCGTCCCTGGTGTACTTCACCCAAAATGCCCTCCACAGGATCCACCCACCCCTTTGTGCATCCCATAGCCCCACTCCCTCTCCTAGTTCCTCAACATGCCATTGTATGCCTACACCACAGTCCACTGTTCCGTTCCTCAGTCGACGCACCCCCAGGCCAACCCCACTCATTGCAAATCATGAATACTGCCCCCATAAACACCAGTGTGCAAATGTCCACCCATGTCCCCGCTCTCAGATCCTCCAAGTACACACCCCATAGTGAGGCTGCAGGACCCCATGGCACCCACATACCCAGCTTCCTGTGAAATCACCATGCTGACTTCCAGAAAGGCTACACCACTCTGCTTCCTCATCAACAGTAAATAGGTACATCCCTCTCTCCATGTTTTCACTGGCACTTTTATCTCTATTTATAATTTTTCCTACAATTTTATAGAGATATATTCACATACCGTACAATTATCCACAGTGTACAATCAGTTGTTCATGGTACCATCATATAGTTGTGCATTCATCACCACAGTCAGCGCTTGAACATATTGATTACTATGAAAAAAAGTGCTTTTTTTCTAGCAAATAATAAAAAATATTATAAAAAGAAAAATAAAATATCATACAATGCAATATAATAGTAAGGTCAGACAGCACCACCACTACCAAGAATCCTATATCCCTCCTTTATATCCCCCTCTTCTACACATTTAGCTTTGGTACATTGCCCCTGCTAACATTTAATGGAAGTGTATAACAATGTCACTGTTGACCACAGACTCCAATTTGCTTTGTTTATCCTTTTTCCCCAGTACCATCCCTTTTGCAACAGTCTGCATGGTTGACATTCATTTGTTCTCCTACACATAAAAATATTTTTATATTTGTACATTTAGTCACAGTCATTGACCACTCCAGTTTTTGCTAAGTTATACAGTCCCATCTATCTTTACTTCTGGCATCATATGAGCCCCTATTCCACCCCTTTCAGCCATACTCACAGATGTCTTTATTCAGTGTACTTACAATTTTGTACTATCACCACACAGCACTATGCTATTTCTGGATGCATATAATCAATCCTGCTGAACATTCTGCAGTCCTTCAGCATCAAATGCCTGATCTCTACCCTCTTTCTATCTCCTGGTAGCCTGTGTTGTCAGTTTTTGACTCTCAAAGTTTGCTCATTAGTGTTAGTTCATATTAGTGAGACCATATGTATTTGTCTCTTTGCCTCTGGCTAACTTCCCTCAACATAATGCCTTCAAGGTTCATCTAAGTTATTATATGTTCCATATCTTTGTTCTGTCTTACAGCTGTATAATATGCCATCATGTGTATATACCACAGTTTGTTTATCCATTGTCCATTGATGGACATTTGGGCTGTTTTCATCTCTTGGCAATTGTGAATAATGCCACAATAAACATCAGTTTACAAATGTCCATTTGTGTCTTAACTTTCAGTTTCTCTAAGTATATACCTAGTAATGGAATAGCTGGGTCATATGGCAAATCTATACTTAGCTTCCTAAGGAACTGTCACACTGCCTTTCAGAGTGGTCTCTGAGTTTCTTGAATGTGCATATTCCCATCTTTTGCTAAGGTTGGGAGTTTGCTGTCATTATTTCTTTGACTATTCCTTCTGCCCCTTTCTCTCTTTCTTCTCCTTCTGGGACTTCCATATGCATATATTGCTGCACTTGATGGTGTCCCATAGCTGTCTTAGGCTATTTTTGCTCTTAATATTTCTTTTTTCTTTCTGCTCTTCAGCCTGACTCATTTCAAGTGTCTTGTCTTTGTGTTCACTGATTCTTTCTTCTACCAGCTTCAACCTGCTCTTGAAATCCTCCTGGGGATTTTTTGTTTCATTTACTGTGACCTTCAACTCCAGGTCTGTCTGCTTCCTTTTTAAAATCTTTATCTCTTTACTTAGACTTTCATATTGTCCATACATTGTTTTCCTGATATCATGTAGTTCTTTCTCTATACTTTCCTTCATTTCTTTGACCATTTTTAAGACTGTATTTTTAAAGCCTTTTTCAATATTTCCTTATTCTCATCTTCATTTTTGTTTTCTGTATTTTCATCCTATTCCTTGAATGTGCCATCATTTCCTGTTTCTTTGCTTATCTTGTATTCTTCTGTTGCACACTGTACATTTTAATATTTTAAAATGTTAACTCTGGGACTTACTCCCTGGGAAGTCTGTTTCCTGGGAAGTCTGATGATAAAACAGATTTTTTTTAAGCTTCACGCCTCCTCTCAGGAAAGTCTATCCATGGTGAATGCAATGTGCAGGTTTTTTCTTGTCTTTCTGGGATTGTGTCTTGTCCTAGGCTTTTGCTTTTTGCCATTTTGGAGTTCCTCTTTTACAGGAGTTTGGTTTTCCTCTCTTTCCCAGGAGACAGACCTCCATCTCCTGCATGTTTGAAGCTAACAAGCCTTAGCTCCAGATTGTTCACCTCTATTTATACCTGTTTTGTATCTCAAGCTGCTTTTTCCTAGAGGGCGAATTCTAGGAGGAGGGGCACACTGGAAAGTACATTCCCAAGTCAGTCTTTCCAGCTGATATAGGACCAGGTTCTCACATTGGGGTGCAGTCTGACTTCAAAGTGCCCTGAGGAGCAGGTCAGGAGGGGTGCCAAGAGCTCCTTCCATGGCTTCCCAAAGCTGAGCTTCTGGTTCAGCAAATATAGCCCTTCAACTAACGGTCCCTTTCAGCCCTGAGGAAGCATAGTGTGTTTTAGTCTCCTCCACCATGGACTTTGCCCTAGGCTGGTTGAACTGATGGCCGCTATCAGGGCTGTGCCCCTGGTGATACAAAATTGCTAATCAAGGGCTGACATCAGTGATTGGCTGTGCCCACCCCTGGCCTTGGGGAAGAAGATTTTTATGTCCTTTTCTGTCATCGGTGAGCTAACCAGGGGCTGAACCCCACAGCGGCCTGCTGTGAGAGTGGGGATGGGCACTGGTAGCCACCACAAGGAGAGAACAATGTTCCCCTGATCCTTGCCAAATGAATAAATAAATGTTTACATGTGTTAATAATCATTGTCATCACACAGGCACATACACACATATATTAAAATTATATATTTATAATTTTTCACATTTAACTTTATATACAGATTATTGCTTGAATTTTATAATAAGAATGTAATTATAAACTACTTGTGCACCAAAAACAATTTTTTAATTAGAAAACAAACATATCCCTTAAGACAAAAGTTTATAGCTTTATTTAATGAACAGTCTCCTTGAAAAAGACAGGCAATATTAACAGGATGTCATTACATTCATACTTCACCCTGTTATGGTTAAACATAATTGGCTTCATATATACTTTGCATTTTGTTTGAATTATATTTCTGTGTGATAAACCAAATAGAATTCATTTTATTAGATTGGCATGCTTTTTGTGGAATCCACATTTAGAAAGCAAATCAAAAAAAGAAAAAATATATACATTTGCCTAGTAATTTTTTCCATAAAACATTACAGAAATTTCCATGTTTCTGCCTGAAATTGTATTTATTTATTTATTTTTACATGAGGTAAACATAGCTGTCAGATCTTCATAGATATTGATAAGCTTAGTACTGAGCAAAGCACTAAGAATTGTTCACACTGTTGTTATTGCAATGTCTCTTACTAAAATAAGTCCTTAGAGGCCACCATAACCCACATAAGTATCTCTGTAATAGATATATAAAGTTAAATGTGAAAAATCTCCCTTTCGTGGTAGCTCCTCGCAACCTCGATTTGTTCTACCCTCCAAAAATGTAACCATTGCTAACAGTTTGCTGCCTAACTTGAAGTCCTTCTTCTGTTTTGCATGTATACTTATGCCTCTCTAAATTTATTTAAAAAAATACAAAGAAAATTACACTATACACGTTTACCTGTGAAATTTCCACCTAACAAAATTTGCAACGGATATTTGTAGACTTTCATTTAGAGTATACTTTCCCCTTTTCTGGCTAAAAACAATCTGATTGTCTGCTGGGGAATCCACTCCTCCTCCCCTTTTCCCCTACACGTTCTGGATACGATGGACCACCCTTACTTCCTGGGTGGGTCCTGACTGGTTTACCCAGTCAGCACATCCCCCTCCAGGCCACCGTGACTGGCTTCTGGATGTGCCCCAAACTCAATGGAGTCAAGAAAAAGTGGGGACATGATCAGAGCTTATGAGAAGAAGGTATATCAGCTACTTCCTACAGATAGGGGTTGACTCCTTTCTCCAGACTAGACCTTATTTTTATTTCTTTAACAATAACCAATAAAGCAGGACTTTCAGAGCATCATTTTTCCAACAGACCAGTGAAACCATTAATACCCATACAATATTCCCTATTCAAAATAATATTATACATCATTAAGATATTATTATATTCTAAGTTCAGTGGCTGCTGTTAGAGATCCTATTTTTAGTATTTGCAAATAGGACTGGCCACTTCTTATTTCCCATACACACACACCTTTTGGCAGGCAACTTGGGCTTCTATTTCAAAGGAAGAGATTTTTTAAAACCCCTGTCATAGTGTATTTTCAGGTAAAAATGATTGGCAGGAGGCATAATGTTCAGTCAAACTTCATTACTTAATTTGGGTTTATGAATCACATCCTTCTCTGGCCTTCAGGACCAACACTGAACAGCAAAATGAGACAATTATTAAATATTTCCCATAGGAATTGCATGTTTGATTTTTTACAAGCTAATGAATTGATTTGTTTTTCCCAGAAAGATACCCAAATATCTTGGGTGACTTTCTTGAGAACTATGGCCACATTAACACCATCATTTTAACCTAGAGTGAATAAAAGCATTATTAAATATAAGGAGAGTTTTAAGACAACTTCAGACTTACAAAAAATATGGCCAAATATTTCCCAGAGAAGATAGAAAAGCCACTTTTTCCTGAGATCTGCCAGAAAGAACTCCAATTCTCACTGGAAATGACCAAGGTGAGGGGCAAGGTGGCCTCTTGCTGCTGGAGTTCCATGATAAAATCCCACCTCCCCACCCATTCCTTCCTGGCTTTAAAAACACCAGTTTCTTAAGAAATTTGACATGAGTTTTTGTCACTTTAGCAAAGAGTCCTGACAAATGGAGAGTGCCTGTGATACAAAGATAAAACATGTTTTCTTATCCTCAAGGAGTTAATAGCATAAAAATTGAGAGAGATAATGGAATAGAGGACTATAATGGAATCCCTAGAGATGTTCATGCAGAATGGACACCTAAAAGGCCTTTGAAGTCTTCATAGATGAGCTAATGCCTGAACATGAACCTTAAACAGATGTTAGAGTTAGGCAAATGAAGGTTTTTTTTAGTTTCCTTGACTGCTCAAGCAAATACCACGCAATGGGTCGGCTTAAACAATGGGAATTTATTTGCTCACAGTTTTGAGGCTATGAGAAAGCCCAAATCAAGGCATCATCAAGGTGATGCATTTTCCCTGAAGACTGATGTTCTGGGGCTGGCTGCTGGCGAGCCTTTGTCCTTGGCTTGTCACATGAGGAAAGGCAAATGGTAGTGTCCCCTGGTCTCTCCCTTCTCTTCTGGGTTCTGTTGTTCTGCTTCTGGCCTCTCTCTCTGGTTTTCTCTGTCTGAAATTTACTCTACTCATAAAGGACTCCAGTAATGGGATTAAGATCTGTCTTGATAGAGGTGGGCATACCTTAACTGAAGTAGCATCATCCAAAGGTTCTACTTTCAATGGGTTCACACCCACAGGAATGGATTAAGTTTAAGAACTTTTTTTTTCTGGGTACATACAGCTTCAAACCATCACAAAGGGCAGTAGGAAATTTCAGGCAGAGAGCAGGATATGAAAATGCATGGGAGGTGGGGATATGCTGAGTTATTTTTCACTCAAAATTTATCTTCTGAGTGCCTATAGATATGGGTATACCATGATTAAAACATAAGTTCTTGCCATTAAAGTTTTATATTCTAATGGTGGGATACAGTCAATAAATCATAGGACATGTATATATATATATACACATAGTTCCCAATATCTATGTTTACTTTTTCCTTTGGTTATACACATGAGTTTTACCTGGCCACAAATAGCCACACAGCTAAGATTACATTCCCCAGTCCCCCTTGCAGTTGGTAATAAGCTCTGGTCAATGTAAGTAGAAATGATCTGTGCAACCGAGGACAACTTCTCCCTGCTCTTTGCACCCTTGTAATGTTTGGAAGGTGAACCTGCTGGTGGGATATGCAGTAGCTGTCCTAGACAACAGAATAGAAGTTGCATTTTGAGGAAGTGTAAGTAACATGATTGAAGGAAGATGCCTAAGGCCCCAACACAGCATAGCAGCAATAACAGTCTTGGATTACTGTTATACTCAGTCTTATAATCAGACTGATACTTGAGAGATAAACTTCTACCTTGTTTAAGTTATTATTTTGCCCCTCCACCCCTTTTCAACAGCAGCCAAATAGGTATCTAAATGAATAAAGGTAGCATTTGAGCAGTATCTTGAAATAACTTAAGAATCTTGAGGATTTCTGGACAAAGGGTAAAGGAATAACAAGAACAAAAGCCCTGAATTGGACTATAGTTGGAATATTCCCTTTACAGCAAGGAGGCCAGTATAAGTAGAGTAAGCAAGAATGAGAGTTTTAGGAGCTGAATTCAAGAGATTTACAGGGTAGCAAATCACCTAGGGACTTGTAGTCCACTGTAGGAACTTTACATTTTACTCTGAGTGATACCAGAAGGCACTGGGGTTTTTGAGCAATAAGTGACATAAACTAATCTGTGTTTTCACAGGTCATTCTGGTTGTAAGGTAGAGAGCATTTGTGGGGCAAGAAACAAGTCCAATTTGCATACTATGCCAACAATCCATGAGAGAAGTATTAAAGCTGTTGAAAGACAAATCAGAGTCAAGTTTGCAAACTCCAGCATTTTATACTGGACACCAAATTTTGCTGCATCAAAAGACTCCAGATAACTTGCAAAAATGGAGGTAACTTTGGAGTTCCAGGGATGGCAAATGATTTTTATAGACATAAAAATTAATTTAGTTTGACTCCTATTGATTGGATGAGGGTTTGTCCATCTTATAGAGGTAGGTTTAGGGCAGGTGGGCTTTTTTTTTATTTGAAAGCATTATATTGTGAAATAATTTCAAACTTACAGGATAGTTACAAAAGCAATAGAAAACCCATACAAGAGAGCTCCCTCATAACCCCCACCTAGATACCCATATCCACTAACTTTCAACATTTTGCCACAATGTCATATGATTCTATCTATCCATCTATCTATTCATCCATCTGTCCATTCATCTGTCTATCTGTCTATATTTCCTGAACATTTGAGATAGATTGCATATGTCATGGTCCTTGAACACTCAATATTTCCATGTATATTTCCTAAGAACAAGGGTATTCATTTATATATTCAGGTTACACTTTTTTAATGGACTAAACTATCTTTCACTTATGTTGATTAAATTTAAAGCATGATTCTTGTGCTGGTTTTCCAGGGCTGCTATGACGAATATCACAAATTGGCTTAAACAGAAATTTACTATCTCCCAGTTTGGAAGGCTAGAAGTCCAAACTCAAGGTTTTGTCAAGGCCAGGTTTTCTCTAAAGTTTCCAGTGTTCTGGTTGTTGGCTTTCCAGCAATACTGCATCACATAGCAATCTGTCTCCTCTTCTGGCTTCTCCTTCCCCAGCTCAGGCATCTGTGTCTCTGTCTAGGTTTCCTCACCTTATAATAACTGCAGCCATATGGGTTAGGGTCCAACCTAATTCAATTTGGTCTCACCTGAATAGGATCTTCTAAGATCCCGTTCGCAAGTGAACCCACACCTACAGGACAGGGGTTAGGGCTTGAACATGTCTTTTGTGGGGGGTGTGATTCATTTATTGAGTATAAATAGCTCATTTATTGAATAAATTAATTTTATTGACGAATATATTCATTTATCAATGAAGATTAAATATTGATATTTTTGAAGTTTTGTTGAGATATATTCACATATCATACAATCCATTCAAAGTGTATACTCAGTGGCTTTTAGTATATTCACAGAGTTGTGCATTCATCACCACAATCAGTTTGACTATGGTGGAGGTAGGTGGGTTTTATTAGTATTGGGTCAAACATAATGATCTAGGGGTTTGATTGGCTATCTGGGTCAGCTGCCTTGGTGGGGATTTAAAATTTCAAAAGATAAAGAAGGAAACTCTAGAGGGAATTTAAAGAAGTAGGGCATGTGTGCTGGTTTGGAGCTGCTATGCACCCCAGAAAGACCATGTTCTCTTAATCTAATCTTGTGGCAGCAGACCTATTGTAGGTGGGAACTTTTGATTAGGTTGTTTTCCTTGGATATGTGACAATGTCCATTTGAGGTGAGTCTTAATCCTTTATGGAGTTCTCTAAGAGAGTTCATGAAGAGAGAAAGTTCAGAGAAGCTGAGAGAGACATACTGGAGAGACACTAATATATGTGATCCAGAGTTTGCCCCTGGGAGAAACAAGGAGGACCCACAGGAGCCAAGAGAAGCTAAGAGAGATGCTTAAAGAGAAACACCTCAGGAGAAACAGGTAGTTGCTGAGAGAAGCTAAGAGAGACAGAAGCCCCGGGTCAGTTTGGAGAAAGCCATTTTGGAACCAGTACCCAGGAAAAGAAGGACCAGCAGATGTTGCCATGTGCCTTCCCATGTGACAGAGGAACCCCAGATGCCATTGGCCTCTCTTCAGAGAAGGTATCATCCTGTTGATGCCTTAATTGGAATGTTTTCATGACCTTAGAACTGTTAATTTGTGAACTCATAAACCCACTTTGTAAAAGCCAATCCATTTCTTGTATATTGCATTCTGGTAGCTTTAGCAAACTGAAACAGTATGGTGTTTTTGTTTTTTGTTTTGTTTTGTTTGCTTTTTTGTTTGTTTGTTTTGTTTTGTTTCTTGGCTCTTAGAGGTCTCCCAGGCTTTCCCTATACTAGTTTATGAAGACTTTTGGCTCGAGTTGTGAGAAAATGCAGGTGCTATTTAGGAGATGGAAAGTCTACTGGAAAGAGTTTTGGAAGTGAAGAAATGAAGAATTTGGTTTTGTTCATATTGCGCTTGAGATGTTTTTTGGACAACCAAATAGAGATAAGAGCACGCAGTTGGGAATAAAAATGTCTGGAGTTTGAGAAAGAGGTCTGGGCTGCTGAGTTACTTTTGGGAGACCTTAGCATATAAATGGAATTTATAGACACGAGGCAGAAGAGATCACCAAGAGCCAGGGTGTAGATAGAGAAGAGTTCTAGGGACTAAGTAGTCCTGGGACATTCTGTGACATTTAGGGGATGGGAAGAGGAGTAGGAATCAGCAAATGAAATTTAGAAGAAGAAGACAAATGCATCTAAGAACCAGGAGAGAGTTGTGTCCACATAGCTAAGGAAAGGAAAGATCTCAAGGAGGAGTAAGTTATCCACTATGCCAAATGCTGAAAGCAGCTGCTCTTACAGGAGCAGTTTGGGTGTAATGGGAGACAAAAGCTTAAATGAAGTGGTTTTAATCAAGAATGGGCAAGCTGGAGGGGGGTGTGAATTTCAGGGACTTGTAAAAATGGGAATTATTAAGAATTATTTTTGGGGACTTTATATAGGAATTATTGCTATTATTATTGAATTTTGATGGGAATTTTGTGCTAATGGAAAAAGAGACAACTATATGAGTGAGGTCCTTGATTAGTGGCAACAGGTGGGTATCTTGTATACAAGTAGTAGACATTGCTTTAGAACATGAAGATTTTATCTTTTATGACGGGGTGAAGACAAAAAAACATATGATATAAGTTTATTGATTTGTGGAATTCAGTGTGTAGTCAGGAAGGGAACACAGCAAAGAGAACATGGGTGTTAAAATGTAGCAAACTGAGAATTCAGTGGAGACAGCAATTGGAACCCAAACTGAGAGAGCCAAGTGGAGAAACCATTGGACTTCCTTAGCTGACAGCTGGGTTGCATCAAACACTCAGATTCACTTTCCCTCACCCCCACATCTTATATGATGTAGAAATGAACATATCATCTAAAGTCAGATGATCTAACACCAATATCTATAACTGTGAGATTTGGGGAAAATCATATCTTCTCTCTGAATTTCCATTTTATCTGAAAAATAGAGATAATATTATATTTACATATAAGTTCTGGACTTCAGATCCATCTAGACATATCCCTTGTGGATATCTCCACTTGATTTTTTATAGTTATCCCAGATATCCAAAATTGAAATATTTTCTCCTTTATTTTCTTTACCTTATTTGAATGAATGGACACTCATTGACCAAGTTACCCGATACCTCTAGCCCCCCAATATTTAACCTATACATCTTCACTTTCTCATCATCTCAAGTTTAACTCATTAAGTCCTAAAAATCCTATCTCATAAATATGTCACCTTGCCATAATTTATGTTTCTGATATCCGGAGTCTAGGTCTTTCCATATGAAATAGCATAAGTTCATACACTTTTCCTTGGATTTTGTTTTAATTTAGTTCTTATTACTTTCTAAATTGCTATTGCTGTTTATGTTATTGTGTTCTAATTTTTTCTTCTTCCACAATGTTTTGCTTTCATTTTCATAGATTTAAAAATGAATTCCTAAACTGTTTCAGTGTTTCTTGTTCCATTTTTGTATACAGTTTCTTATCCTTTTCATAAAATATTTATTAACTGAATATACACTGATATATATACTGAATATATACAAAATATCAAGCATGTCATGCTTTGTCAGAGTTATAGAGTACTGACCTTCAACTTTGGAAATGGCTATGTCTGGATTTCTTGCTCACTCCTGCATTTGAATTATGAATCAAATAGCATAATTGGATCTTTTGTTCAATTAGAAATTTTCTCTGTATTATAATTTATAGTATGGTTGAATTGAGCAACATGTAATGACTCATTTGACTAAAGTGTTTAAGGAAGTTATTTCTGAAGGTCTGCCTAAGAGGCTAGAATATGTCTGAATTAAAAAGAATGACAGGCTGCAATCAGGACTCTGAAATAAAGGTGCTCAGTAAGCAGCCCTATTACAATCAGAAAGTGAAGGAAACGGATCTCTGTCTTGTTTTCAGAGGCAGAGGAAATGATGAATACCTTAGGT